>NC_092255.1:17595562-17603062 GCF_036320965.1 Panulirus ornatus
AATGTTCACATGTACAATGTTCACATGTACAGATCAATGTTAACATGTACAATGTACACATGTACAGGTCAATGTTCACATGTACAATGTTCACATGTACAGATCAATGTTCACATGTACAATGTTCACATGTACAGATCAATGTTCACATGTACAATATTCACATATACAGATCAATGTTCACATGTACAATATTCACATGTACAGGTCAATGTTCACATGTATAGATCAACGTCCACATGTATAGTCCCATGTCCACAGGTATTGATAAAAGTTCCGAATGATCAACGAGTTCAAACAGTCGTTCAAAAATCTCTTCCCCCGCTGGATTCCATCGGGTTCACCAACGCCCCTTGTGTACGTACACTCCTCCCCCTTTTGGTAAGGTCGCCTCGCCGCCTCGCACGGGTCTGCCTTCACACGAGCCGCGCGTTGGGCGACTTGAGGGATAGTCATCGTTCTTGTATCTTTCATCGCTGGAGGTTCGCGTGAATGAGCCGCAAAACCGCGGCTCGCGGCGATAGAGAGAGAGAGAGAGAGAGAGAGAGAGAGAGAGAGAGAGAGAGAGAGAGAGAGAGAGAGAGAGAGAGAGAGAGAGAGAGAGATTGACCAAATCCCTTTCGTGAGGAAGTGCGTGAGTCTCGAATTCACTTTAAAGGCTGGGGGGGAGAGCTATTTGCTATTCAGGACCTCGCGTCGACAGACCACCGTATGCACGGGGAAGGGGGTGTGTCCCAAAACTCGCCCCTCCTCTAAGCCCACAGCTTAGAATGCCTTAAGCTGGGCTGCATAGAGGCACTGGTTCCAAGGTGCCCCTTTTTCTTCTATACGCCCACACAGCTCGCAGAGCTTCGTCGAGCTGGTCTGGGTAGCTTTTAGGGCGTCCCTTCCAATCACCCGGGGTCTTTACACCAAGAGCTTAATATTCCCCCAAGGCTGGCGTCTCCAATTAGATCTACCGTACTGTCAGTGTCTGCAACAGGTACACGAAAGAGAGAGACACACACACCCCCGCCCCGCATCCCTTCCCTAATCATTATAGACTGCACATCCCTTAATACTCCCTGGTCCCCCCTGGGATTGCACACTCACCCCTCCTATACATCCACCACTCCCTCGTCCCTATGTGTTGCTTTCTCCATCCCCTATTTAATCCCCCCCACCACCCACACGCCTACTCCCTATTGGTAGCTGCCACCAAACCCTCACCCGCTAAACTTAATCCCACCACCTGTGTTCACGTTGATCCATCACAAACAACAGACATTACCACTTTCCCCGGACGCAATTAGAAAGTGGGTGACGAGGAGGAGGAGGAGGAGCGGCAGCACCACCAGCGGGCGTCACACACACACACACATACACACACACACACACACACACACACATCTGTTGCAGTGTGGCTGTCAATAACTGTAGGTCTGTCTGTCTGTCTCTCTGTGTCTCCATGAGGCTTAGCGGCGAAGGAACCTGTGCTGGGCCAGGGGATAAGATGATGGTGGTTGCGGTGGTGAGGAAGGAAGGAAGGAGGAGGGAGGGAGGGAGGGAGGGAGTGAGGGAAGGAGGGAGGGAGTCGTCATTTGCTCTAAGCTGAGCCCCCCCCCCCCCTCAACCCTAAAAAAAAGGAACGTATTGTCTTCTCTTTAAAACCACAAAAACCTTCGCGTCGAGTTAGCAGTTAATCTCTCTCTCTCTCTCTCTCTCTCTCTCTCTCTCTCTCTCTCTCTCTCTCTCTCTCTCTCTCTCAACACCTGATTCATTTATTAATCATATTATTGATATATATCAACATGCAGAATAACTGATTAACTCGAGGAGGTTAGCTCACACAGTTCAATGATTAACCAGAGAGTAAAAAACAAGACAATGTAATCGCTTTGGACGCTAATGGTCTATGATTAATACGCAAACATGAAGGGGTAATGATTAATCAACAGACTATGTCAAGTTCCAACAATCAATTAGTAGACCGTATTAAGTCCCACTAGATTACATCAATCTCCAGTGATCAATCAACACACTACATCAATCTCCAACGATCAATCAGCAGACTACACCAATCTCCCAACGATTAATCAGCAGACTACACCAATCTCCAACGATTGATCAGCAGACTACACCAATCTCCAACGATCGATCAGCAGACTACACCAATCTCCAACGATCGATCAGCAGACTACACCAATCTCCAACGATTGATCAGCAGACGACACCAATCTCCCAACGATTAATCAGCAGACTACACCAATCTCCCAACGATTGATCAGCAGACTACACCAATCTCCAACGATTGATCAGCAGACTACACCAATCTCCAACGATCGATCAGCAGACTACACCAATCTCCCAACGATTAATCAGCAGACTACACCAATCTCCCAACGATTAATCAGCAGACTACACCAATCTCCCAACGATTGATCAGCAGACTACACCAATCTCCAACGATCGATCAGCAGACTACACCAATCTCCCAACGATTAATCAGCAGACTACACCAATCTCCCAACGATTGATCAGCAGACTACACCAATCTCCCAACGATTGATCAGCAGACTTCACCAATCTCCAACGATTGATCAGCAGACGACACCAATCTCCCAACGATTGATCAGCAGACTACACCAATCTCCCAACGATTAATCAGCAGACTACACCAATCTCCCAACGATTAATCAGCAGACTACACCAATCTCCCAACGATTGATCAGCAGACTACACCAATCTCCCAACGATTAATCAGCAGACGACACCAATCTCCCAACGATTAATCAGCAGACTACACCAATCTCCCAACGATTAATCAGCAGACTACACCAATCTCCCAACGATTGATCAGCAGACTACACCAATCTCCCAACGATTGATCAGCAGACTACACCAATCTCCCAACGATTGATCAGCAGACTACACCAATCTCCCAACGATTAATCAGCAGACTACACCAATCTCCCAACGATTAATCAGCAGACTACACCAATCTCCCAACGATTAATCAGCAGACTACACCAATCTCCCAACGATTGATCAGCAGACGACACCAATCTCCCAACGATTGATCAGCAGACTACACCAATCCCCCAACGATTGATCAGCAGACTACACCAATCTCCCAACGATTGATCAGCAGACTACACCAATCTCCCAACGATTGATCAGCAGACTACACCAATCTCCCAACGATTAATCAGCAGAATACACCAATCTCCCAACGATTGATCAGCACACACCTCACATCAACTTCCAATCATGAGACGGCATCAGGACGGGAAGCCAGTCGGTGGTGGTGTGAAACAGTCTGATCTCCAGACCCCCCGTCATTACGACCGGCACATGAGCTCTCCGCAAACGATAAGATAAAAAAAAAATGATTAGAAGAAATACGACATAATCCTCCACACTGTGGAGCGAGAGACCGTGGGAACCTGAACCCACACACACCCACACACACACACACACACCTGGAACGGGACCCCTGAGCGAGGTGTTCGTTCGCCTTGCGTCACCGAATGAATTCGTTAAAATGGGTATCTTATTTTTTGTTGTGTGTGTGTGTGTGTGTGTGTGTGTGTGTGTGTGTGTGTGTGTGTGTGTGTGTGTGTGTGTGTGACGAAAACGCTGTATTGTCCATTTTCTTTTGTCTGATTTATATATATATATATATATATATATATATATATATATATATATATATATATATATATATATATATATATATATATATATATATACACACACACACACACACACACACACACACACACACACACTGGCACGTACTCAAGCACGCACACGCACGTACTCAAGTACTCTCACGCTTGCTCCTACGCATACACGCACATATTTGTACGTGCTCAGACACACAAATACGCCAAAACACAAACACAGGATCTAAACCCAAACCCAAAATACACTGAGCCCAACCCAGCAATTCATCATCCCCTTTGAGGGTTAGTCATTGAAGAGGCACTTGGCTTAAGCTGAGAGGGGAGTAGGGAGAGAGGGAGGGAGACATAGCGTCTGTGTGTAAATACACAATGTGTACATACGCAGGTTTAACATATGGTGGCACATACAAGGTCAAGAGACACGGGGGCAACACCAGTGTAAAGAAAAAATCTCTCTCTCTCTCTCTCTCTCTCTCTCTCTCTCTCTCTCTCTCTCTCTCTCTCTCTCTCTCTCTCCCCGGCACCTAACGAAGAGTAAATACGGCAACGTACACAGAAATGTGCACGCTCTGCAAACACATACACGCGCTCAAACACACACACACACACACACACACACACACACACACACACACACACACACACACACACGCACTAACCCCGGGCTGGTGGAGAAGAAACACTCCCACGAAATGCCCCAGCCCATCATCCCAGTTCTCATCTCGATCCCTAACCTGGCCCCCCCAGGCGGCAGTGACACAACAGACGGGGATGGCTACACACATCTCTCCCCTCAGGGAGGAGGCGCCACCAGACACCGACCCTTCTGCGTCTTGGTGTGGGCTGAACTGATCCGTGCCGGTCCTCAACCCGTCCAGCCCGGGCAAAATGTATCATGCACTCACACACCCCACCTCCCCCATGCTCATCCTGTGAGCGGTAGCGCAAAAGGATTACGAGGGGTCACAAACGGGTCTCAAGATCCCAGTGGGTAGGGTGTTACAGTTCATAACAGTAGGGTGTTACAATCCATAACAGTAGGGTGTTACGGTTCATAACAGTAGGGAATTACAGTTCATAACAGTAGGGTGTTACAGTCCATAACAGTAGGGTGTTGTAGTCCATAACAGTAGGGTGTTACAGTTCATAACAGTAGGGTGTTACAGTTCATAACAGTAGGGTGTTGTAGTCCATAACAGTAGGGTGTTACAATCCATAACAGTAGGGTGTTGTAGTCCATAACAGTAGGGTGTTACAGTTCATAACAGTAGGGTGTTGTAGTCCATAACAGTAGGGTGTTACAATCCATAACAGTAGGGTGTTGTAGTCCATAACAGTAGAGTGTTACAGTCCATAACAGTAGGGTGTTATAGTCCATAACAGTAGGGTGTTACAGTCCATAACAAGTGTTTCACCACACGCATAACATGACGCACCCCTCTTCCCTCTTCCTCCTCCTCCTACTCTCCCTGGATAAAACATATTAAGACGCGACAGAAAAATTCTATATATAAAAAAGAAGTTTTCTTTTCGTGGGGTTTTCATCAGCTGTTGACACACGTGAGAGAGAGAGAGAGAGAGAGAGAGAGAGAGAGAGAGAGAGAGAGAGAGAGAGAGAGAGAGAGAGAGAGAGAGAGAGAGGCTGGGGGCACTGGAGGAGGAGGAGGAGGAGGAGACTGGGGAATAAGGAGGTGGGTTAAGCCTTGGGGCAGGGGGAGTGGCGACAGGAGAGGCCACTGCAGGCTAACCGACGGTATAAGCCTCCCTCCTCCTTCCCTTACAATCCCTCCCTCCCCTTCTCTCTCTCTCTCTGCCAGACCCGCGGCTCCTCCTCCTCCTCCTCCTCCTGCTACCTTGGGGTAAAACAACGACGATTTACACGGACATGAGTCGTAAATAACTCACACGCTCTGGGCATGTCTCCATCTCTTCCCCTTAGATATCTCTCACGTGCCCTCTACACCACACACGGAGCGCCTTCTTCTCTGCCATATTTACTCAAAAGGTTTAGAAAAAAAAAAACTAAGTAATTAACGAGACGTCGCATCTGTTTCGTAATTAAAGACAAAAAAAAAAAAAAGAGAATGATTTAACAAGACTCTGGGCAAGTATTTACGAAGTGCAGCCAAGCTGTGTTGGCTACGTGATCCTGTGCGAGCAGCGGCTTCCCAAAAACACCTTTTGGTCGACCAATGACCCAACCCAGCAGCCAGTAAGGCTCCAATCTGGGCTCTGGGAAGGGGTGCTATGAAATACGACCCTCGACGACTACTCAAAGGTATTATGATGTGTATCACAGAGACGTCAAAGACGCCAGGCCAAGTAACACAAACATCCACGCCGAGCCGTGCCTCCCCAGAAGCGAAAACAGGAAAAGAAAAAGAGGAAAAAGGGAAATGCACGGAACACACAACCCCCACAAACGGGCTGACCAACTTAATTAGAAAGATCATACGAGATCTGATCTAACTTGGGTCATTATCGGGTCGCCTGATGGGGGAGGCAGACGAGAAGGTTCATCAGAACTTGGTAGAACTCGTTCGGGAGGGAAATGGTCGCTCATCTTTCACTCTCTGAAGCACGACGGAGTAGGGACCTTCCTTGAGCACGACGGACGGGACGGCCTTCGAGCACGACGGACGGGAAGGCCTTCGAGCACGACGGACGGGACCTTCCTTGAGCACGACGGACGGGACGGCCTTCGAGCACGACGGAGGGACCTTACTTAAGCGCGACGGACGGGACGGCCTTCGAGCACGACGGAGTAGGCTCCTTACTTAAGCGCGACGGACGGAAAGGCCTTCCAGCACGACGGGACGACTCTCGACCACGATGGGACGACTCTCGATCACGACGGAAGGACACCTTAAGCCCTACCTCACGACCTCTGAGGACAACGACGACAGGACGTTAGGATCTTCGAGCGCGTACACGACCCTGTAGCAAGCACCACGGGTGCGACGCCTTGTGTGTGCGAAAGGCACGGGCTCTGAAACTGAACCTTCCAGGGTTGATCGGGTCGGAGGTCACGCCGCCAAGGGACTGCATCGTCACGCACGAGGATCGTGCCATCGTGCTCATGGATCGTCGTGCTCTAGGGAAGGGGGTTCGTCCCGTCGCCCACTTCGGGTGGAGTTACAGCCTTTTCCCTTCAGGAACACCTCGCCTTCCACTCCTACAGCATTCGCCCCCTTCCTCCTCCTCCTGGTCCTCCTCCTCTTCTTCGACCCAGTGGGCTCATCAGAACGAAGGGAAAATGTCAGCACGAAATTCTCTCGAAACTGAAATACCATACTTTAATTCGAGGCAGAATAACACCATCAACATCTACACACACACACCATCCTCAACCATCCATAACAAACCTGTCTGTCTGTCTGTCTCACATAAAACAGTTTATTTCGAGGCAAAATACCACAAAATACACATATCTTTTTTCTTTTCAAGTTGGAGGCTCCAGTCACGGACTCAAGGCCTTAAGTGAAATATAGAGAGGACTCTAAAGGGAAGAAGAGGAAGAAGGGACAATGGAAAAGGTACGTCTAATCTATCCATATAACACAGCTGTGAAAGGTATTTCTTATCTATCCATATAACACAGCTGTGAAGGGTATTTCTTATCTACCCATATAACACATCTGTTCTGTCTCCGTCTGGAATGAAACAGTTCCACACTGACATGTCATTAGCAGCCTCTTGAGTCTCCCCCCTTACTCAGCCTGGATCCTAAGCCCGTCCCGGCTTCCAGGGGGAAAGGATGCGGTGGTGCGGGGCGAGATTAATTACCCGTCTATAAAAGGGGAGGAGGAGCTAGGGGTTCCACGTTGCTGAT
>NC_092255.1:17605562-17633062 GCF_036320965.1 Panulirus ornatus
TACCCACACCCCTGACACGTACGATGGATTAATGAAAATAAAAATGAAAAAAATAGAATGAAAAATAAAAAGACAGACTCGACCAAACGGGTCGGCAGGCCCCACGCGCGGGGTCGGGGGCAAGATAGGGAAACACGACAGAGGGGGCGCGGGGGCTCCTCCTCGACCAGGTATTTAAACTTCCGGCGCTCACTCCTGACGAAGGGAGAGAGGCCCTCCGATCAACACCCAGCCCACGTGGACCCGAGTCTCCCCACCTACCCTGAAGGAAACTGGGATCTTCAAGACACACACACACACACACACACACACACACACACACACACACACACACACACGCACACACACACACACCTGCAGCGCTGCCCCGTTCAGCATCTGGCATGTAAACAAGCACAGGTAGGCACGATGGTGAGCTGTGCTCCTATCACTCCCACCCACATGTTCTCCAGTCACGCCCAGATGCTTTCACACACACACACACACACACACACACACACACACACACCTTCTCTCCCTTTTAAGTCAAACCAGCTCTTCCGCGCCCACCTCCCACGCTGCCAAGATGGCCACAGAGTTCTCCTTCTGCTGAGTCCAGCTAGAGTGGCGTGGAAATCCTTTGTCATTTCATTTTTTACCCCTTTTGGGACGACAAAGGCCAAAGAAATAGACGACCATGACTCTCTGCATGAACCTGTCCGCACACACACACACACACACAGCAGAACAGCGAACTCTCCGATGATCCGATCAATAAAACATCCACCACCAGAGGGCGAGGCCGAACTTGAGAAAGGGGCAAAAAATCACCGTTCGTTCGTTCCTCGGCAAAGAAAGCAACTAGTAGAGGGGGATGGTGGCCCGAGCGAGGAGGAGTACGTGTGGCGGATCGCCGGAGGTAAATGGGATCATTATAAACACCACACACACACACACACACACACACACACACACACACACACACACACTCCCTAGCAACTTGCGTATGTGGGGAGGGGGGACTCAAAACACAGTATTTATAAGGACATCACTTCAGAAAACACTTGGACTTAAATGTAAACACCGTGGAAAAACAAAAACAAAGGAAAGCGAGTCATAAAGCGACGCCGAGGGATATTTAAAACGCAGTAAATATAACCGCCTGCGAGAGAGAGAGAGAGAGAGAGAGAGAGAGAGAGAGAGAGAGAGAGAGAGAGAGTAATGTGTTCTGATGACGCGTTTGCCGCCGACCTCCAACGAACAGTTAGATGAAACGGACGCTGACGCAGTCGCCTCCTCCTCCCCCTCTCCTCCTGCCTCCCTCCCCTCCTCCTCCCTCCCCTTGCCGCCTCAAAGGCTCAAACGCTTCACTTGTTACGACCGCTGTCGTTGCGTCCTGGCAACACGACACAACCCCCTCCTGCGACCAGCGTGTACGGCAGCAACACGACACAAGCACCCACGACTTGTGTGCAAACCACGACACAAACACCCACGACCCGTGTGTACGGCAGCAACACGACACGGGCACTCACGACCAACGTGTCTGGAAACAACACGACACAACGCCCACGACCTATGTACATGGCAACAACACGGGCGTGTATGGCGACAACACGACGCGACTCCCACGACCCACGCGCATGGCAACACCACCACCACCACCACATAAACGCCAGCGCCCCATCCCTTGCAACATCCTGCACGGTTGCTGGCCCTCACCGGTCACGGCGTCCGTCCGTCCATCTGTCCGTCCGTCGAACTTTCCCTCCTGCTGGCGCCGGGCAGGCAGGAACGGTAGCGGAGGCGGCGCGGGTTTCCAGTCTTCAAATAAAGACTGACAAGTAACAAGAGCCACGATCGAAGGCACAGATCTAGGAAGGCGATACAGCTCCACGATAATCCCCCCCCTAAACTACAATACCCGGAGATGATGAGGGGTTTCGATCAACCTGCCAGCTACGGAGACGGAGCGTCAGCGATGGAACGCTTCTAATCACGTTCTTACGGCCGAAAACTCGCTGGATAAACTCGCCGCTGAAGGACACCTCAACACGTCTGCTCGGGGGTTACTATACCACCCTTAGACTTCCATCCTAATCCGGGTACTAATAGCGTCATAAATGCCCCTTCGCATGTTACACCGCGTTACAAATCCAACGCCATTTTTCCCCATACATGCCTTCCCCACACAAAATACGAGGCGGGTCTTTCAAAACGATTCAGCCAAGTTTCGAAAAGCTACGAGAGCCAATGGCTGAGGATGGAGGATACCCACCTCCCGCCTCCCACACCACACCACACCACTCTCCCTCCTCAGGGGCTCACGTTTAAAACATCTAATCTTGATCTTACAAGAGACGCGGGAGTGACAATGAGAGGACGAACACCCTCCTTCCCTAACGACCCGAGACAAATGTCTGGCAGGGTGTTCGGGTAATGGGGAGGGTGAGGGAGGAGGAGGAGGAGGAGGCGGGACTGAGGAAGACGATGGGATAAGGGGGAGAGAGAGAAAGAGGGTAGAGAGAGAGAGAGAGAGAGAGAGAGAGAGAGAGAGAGAGAGAGAGAGAGAGAGAGAGAGAGAGAGGCACTGAAGTAAGAGGGAAGACGGAAGGGAGGGCTGGACCACACTTCTGAGAAGGTCAAAAAAATCTCCCCTCTCTCTCTCTCTCTCTCTCTCTCTCCAAGAGGCGAGAAATGAAGTCAACTGAGGAGGATGTGGCTAGAGCAGTCTGATGCCAACACCTCACACTGCAAGTGTGCAGTAATAAACTATATGGGAATCTCTATATCAATCACCACGGGTCCAAATCCATTTTCTTTACAGGTGAAGGATGTACAGAGGAGGTAGATAAAGAGACAATGAAAATGGTTAAGAATGTAGGGAGACACGTGGAAAAATAAAGGGAAGAAGAAGGGAGGAAGGAGGATACAGGGGTTTCCCAGAGAGAGAGAGAGAGAGAGAGAGAGAGAGAGAGAGAGAGAGAGAGAGAGAGAGAGAGAGAGAGAGAGAAATCTGTGGTGAGATACTGGGTCATACAGTTTTTAGGTTTTCAAACATTTTATGTGTGTTACTGTGTACATGGCGTAGGGGGGGCGAGGGGCAAGGGGAGGAAGGTAGGGTAGGGGTGGCAGACAGCCAGCCTCACCCACCAACCCAACCATCCATTACGGCCATTAACCCACTTTCTGGAACCAAGTCGCCTTGTCTGGCTCTACGGCAGACGTTCCCAGAAGCCAAAAACCACCCATCCACCACCACCACCACCACCACAACAGACTTTCACAATGTATGATACGCCAGACTCCGGTACTGTGTAGTGTCCGAACACGATCCTTCGTTCAGATCTACCTGAAGCTGCCAGTGAATCCTATGAAATCAAGATGTCTTTATTGTCAAATCGCATACATGATGTAAAATGATTTTCTTTTTTCACGGCTGGAAGCTCCATTCAAGTTAAACAACGTATAAGAATCATAAAATAAACGAAAATCATGTGTTTATATGAAATACTAGTCATTTCTATCTTGTAATTAACTGAGGGACCACTATGACACTGAGTTATAATCATGTATTCAAATACAAAATCATATGTTTAGTCGTAATCATCTTTTTATCTAAGGAAGCTAAGGATACCTTCTGTATTTAGAGCAATTTGGAAAACATCACCCCCCAAAAAAAAATTAAATAACTAGTAAAACATGGCATAATGAAGCCGACTGAGTCAATAGAATTGAAATATACACGATTTTCACTCAATTCCTGACCAACATTCCCCTTTGGGAGGAGGATATATGTATATATATCTCTCTCTCTCTGGCCCAAGTCATGAACTTTGGCAATCCGTACATGGATGGATGGCTAGCCCTAATGTTTGAGCAGTTGTGGGCTAGGGAGGGAGGAGGGAGAGAGGGGCACAATGGGGTTCAATGAGCATGCCCCACCACCCCTCCCAATCTAACGTGCCAGACGCCACCATTCCCTACCCCCATTTATCCTTTTACCGCCGGTCGCAAAATCCGACACGCAATACACACACGGGCGGCTGAATCGGTGATAGCTCACTACCTCCATCAACCACCACTTACCCCACGGGTGCATGCAGTATGAAAATAACGAATCTAAAACGCGAGACCTTCGAGCGACGTGAGCATCGCCCGCCTTACTTTCACCCTCCGGCGAGACAGCAACGTTGGCCGGCGACATTCGCCTGACCACCGAGACGGCAACACTGCACTGTGTGTGTGTGTGTGTTTACCCCTGCTAGTTTCGTTACCGGGTCCCCCCACTGCGCGGCCGCGTCCAGGGTTTAAATTAACGGCATAACGACCAGTTGAGGAGCTAATTGCTCGGGGGGAGGGAGTCACGTCCCGAAGCAGATGAAGCAGAAGCGGAGGCTGCTAAAAGGACTCGTGAGGAAATACTGCGGGCGGATCAAGGTAAACTGGAGGGAGGGAGGGAGGTTGAGGGGCACGGAGTGGAACGGAATGACTAGTGACTGACGGTAACTCCTTTGTTTGCGGTCCGCGTTCGACCCAGGCGTTCGGGAGCGTTCTTTTTTTGGTGTGTGTGTTTGTGTGGCGTTGGTGTCTTCAGAAGGGGAAGGGAAGGGAAGGAGGAACGAGGGAGGGAGGGGGTTCTCAGAGTTGGCGTTCGTGGGGTACGTTTACGTTCGTATGCGGTGCCCCTTACATCCTTGTTTACAGAGGCGTTCGTTCACTATTATTAGGTTCAGATCAAGTGCGTGCATTGCTCTCCTACGCGGCTCATGCCGGTGGTTCGTTTGTGCTGGTGTTTCTGGGATGCGTTCCCCCACCGTCAGTGTTCCCGAGGAAGGCCTCCCTCCCCTTAAGTAATTTTTCATGGGGGTCTGTTCTCCCGCGGTTTTCTGAGGGGGTACACGCTCTCTCTCTCTCTCTCTCTCTCTCTCTCTCTCTCTCTCTCTCTCTCTCTCTCTCTCTCTCTCCAGCGGGTGACTGTAGTGAAGACAATATTCTCTCCGTGACATATGCAGAAGAGGGGGTTTAACATTTTCTCTTCGTGAAATTTGCGAGAAAAGGGGTTTCAATTTCTTCGTACAACAGTCTCATACCTCTTGAAGGCGATGGTGAGACACCTGAGTATCGATGGCCAGGAATGTGGCCTGACCCTAATACCTGGGAGGCCAAATGAGCCCTGCGCGTGTCAACATGTCATTGTTCCCTCTCTCCCCCACACACGTAATGCCGGCCCGTTCACGGGTGTGTCACATAACATAACGTTCTTGATAATGACTTGCTCTCGCTATACCTCCTGGGGCCCTGGTGGACAGGATCGGTGACTGGAGGCGGCGAGATGACTGGAACAGGATCAAAAAGGCGACTGTTTTGTCTTCTACCCCGTCGACCGACCGACCGACCGCACCCCCTTCAACTCACACGCTCAACCCACCAAATGAGCGACATTTGAGGCTCCAGCGTCCTCCTCCTCCTCCTCTCGTCGAGTCCCGTTCAACGCGTTATCCCGCCACCGTTAATGACACACTCTCAAGAAGTGAACAAAAGCCACGAAGTCCTCCACACACACGTTCCCACGGATCACATGAAGCTCCGTAAAACTTATGCTCATTTTCTTAACAATGTCAGTGTGATAAGATCAAACCTCAGCCTCAGTCATTTGTGTTCACGATGATTCGTAACAAATTTAAGGTCTTGAAATCATAATGTCACCTACAAGCAGTTTCCAAATCAAGAGAGCAGCCAATTCCTTTATTCTCTCGCAATTCAAAGAATTTGAGGATAGAGAGAACAAGTCCTCTACTTACGTCCTGTTGAATCCATACGTAGGAAAACGGCATACAGACTGGAGTGAAGTAACCAAGGCAATTCAACATACTCATTCATCACTCGTACATACAGAGTAGCTCACATCAAAGGCATTACGGATTAAGGTGTACATGCATGGCTGAGGGACACGGGGTGCGTGAAAAGCCTCGTGCAAGGAAAAGGCGAAAGGGGACCTATTTTGGGTTTAGGCTGATGGTCGCTACCAGGGCTCACCTACAAGCAAGTATGTATCCCTCTCCCTCTTATGGTCTGGTTAGGGTATCAGTTAACCGAGGTGACAAGAAACAGACACAGGCGACTTGTCACACAATGCCTCGCTGTTTACACACTTTTGGGCTTCCATTACCGCCCGCCCTGGGCGGCCAGACCCACCCAGGCCCAGCCTGCCAACCCTGCAAGACTCTCCTGCTGCCCCTCATCTTCCACCTCCCCCCACCAACACCAGCCCTACACAAACCAACCACCTCCCTCTCATTTTCCCTCCGTCTTCGCCAGTCTCAGAGACACGCCCAGCGGAAGAGACTCCAAAAAAATTAAATTTCAGTCCCCTTGTGTGTTCATTAACCACCCAAAGTACAGCGTCCAATAACACTTAAGGCTACATGGAGGAAACGTACCTGGCGAACGAGAATGACAGTTTCTTTAACACAGGGTGAGGGAAGTGCTTGTTGCACGGACAATTATCATACAGATGTGCAGCTGATACAAGTTCCTTGGCCGCTTGTTTACTACAAAAGTTAAAGAACTATATGAGGCTAGCTCGCCTCTACACTGCCGCTACTGGGAGTTACTGAACTTCAGTTAATGAGACCCGCCAGCCTCGTACATCAGTGCTACCGAAGTTACAGAACTAAAGCTGAGGGCCATCCTGCCCGTACACAAGCACGAACATGCGTGACTTTACACCCACACACACCCACCCACCACACACACACACACACACACACACACACACACACACACCACACAATCAATGCAAAATACCAAAGACCGAAAGTGGATGTTGTCAAAGAACTTCTAACTCCAAAAGAGTCCAGGTTTCCCTACTACTGGAAGTGGCGCAGCCTTGGCCAGCAAGAACCTCTTGGAAGACGTTCTGGGCAATTTACCAGGACTCTCTCTCGGTCTGGTTACCTTCAATGGACCTCCAGCTCACTGTAGGCGTCAAGCCCACGACCTCAGTAGCTCTAACCACCAGGAAATCGATTCTGGACCTTTATCTTATCCCTTGATCCCTCCCATACAGTGCTATCTCTTTCTCTTCTCCCGCAGAGGATCATACCCCCTCCTCTCCCTCAATAGAAACCATACCTACCTCCTCCTACAGAACCTAACCACATCTTGACCACCACGTCGCCTGTTCTCTGCCTTTCCCAGGAGCTATCAATGTCCCCCTCTCCCAGCTCCGTGCAGTTCTTAAGAGCTCCCCCGTAATTCAATCGTCGTTGCTCAACTCGCATCATCTTCATCATTCGTTAGTTTGTCAGTCATGCCTCTATCGCTTCCTCGACCTCCACACAATATCCTCCTCTTTATTTTCCCAAGCGCCATCCACTGCTCTGCCACTACTAGCTCCCTCCCTCCCTCTCGCATCACACAACCCTCTTCTTCCTTTTCCCCCACGCAATTCGGATTCTTCCTTTCTCCACAATGCTACCGCCGCCTCCCACAATGACTCTGGCCTCCTCCTCCTCCTCCTCCACCCACACCACCAAGACCATTTCCTCGAGAACGATATTCATCTTACGTCCTACTTACCACTGCACTCCTTCCGCCACCTTCCCCACACTCTCACTCTCACACAGTATTACCACCTCCCTGCCTTACGGTTATAAACTCACCTTCCTATCAAGCACTGATCTACCTGCCTCCTACACAAATCTACAACCTCCCCTTTCCCTCCCATACCTGCCATTCTACACACCAAAGCTTTGCACACACACACACACACACATACACACACACACACACACACGCACGCACTGCCCCTGCGGCAGGAGAGGAGTCGTGCCGTGGTCGGAGCCTGGGACAGGCCGCTCCCATCCATCCCCTACGGCGGGTATCGGAGTCCTACAGTGACTGGCCGTGTCTGGCAGGGGGTGGCTAACATCCACCCCGTACACACACCCACCACACACATACACACCAAATACTTGACACCGTTCTTCGGGCCAGCCCGTCTCCCTCCGCACCACTGGAGCTGCCCGGAAAGCCACACACTACCCCCACCACTGATGTCCCCGCTGGGGGGTTTCCTCGATTCAAAGACGGCGAAGACTACGACCGTCCCCACAGCACCGGGCGTGAGGTAATGGCAACCAGCACGAGATATGAAGGTAATATACAGGATATGAAGAGAAACTGAACAGTGATGAAGAAGACACACTCTCTCTCTCTCTCTCTCTCTCTCTCTCTATATATATATATATATATATATATATATATATATATATATATATACCCACTACCACTGTGGACCCTCCACCAGAAGTGGATCACCTCGGCTCCCTCCTTCCCTCCCAACACACACACACACACACACACACCAGACGGGGAGAGTGGAGGGGGGACCTCAAACGGGTTCTCGTGGCATTAAGAATAATTAGACAATCTCTCTCTCTCTCTCTCTCTCTCTCTCTCTCTCTCTCTCTCTCTCTCTCTCTCTCTCTCTCTCTCTCTCATATTCACACTCTTACTGTCTCCCCTCAACCCGACGCGGTCAAGCTCGTCCGACGCGCAGCGGTCGCAAAGCCGCACGGACGCGACAACTTACGTCGAACAACGTCTTTTTTTTTTTTTTGGAGGGCTGACGTGTAACTAAGAGACGGTTCATCAGTCTCCCGCCGGGAGGGTTTTAACAGCCAAGGGGCGGCCTCTCCGTGGCTCCGGCACCGTCAGGTACATCCTGAGCGAGAGAGGCGAGTCGTCACGGGGCGTTTATATTTCCGGTTTCTCCAGCAGATACGACACACGGAGGGCGTTTATATTTCCGGTTTCTCCAGCAGATACGACACACGGAGGGCGTTTATATTTCCGGTTTCTCCAGTAGTTAAGACACACGGGGGCGTTAATATTTCCGGTTTCTCCAGCAGATACGACATACGGGGGGGGGGGGGGGTTGGGCGTTTATATTTCCGGTTTCTCCAGCAGATACGACACGGGGGGGGAGGTTTATATTTCCGGTTTCTCCAGCAGATACGACACCCGGGGGCGTTTATATTTACGTTTTCTCCAGCAGTCACGACACACCGGGAGTGGAGGTAGTGGGTGGCAAGTAACAGTAATGGTGGGTTGGGTGGGTGGGGAGGATACGGTGACCTGGCGATGTTAAATTGGCACCTTGCAAGAGGAAAAGGGAGGTGGGGGAGGTGAAGAACAGGACACAACGGGACACAGTGGGCAGAGGGAGCTGGGGGGGTTGGTAAAAACAGGAACAGGAGGGAGGAGGAGGAGGAGGAGGAAGAAGAGGTGAGATTAAACAGAAGCTGGGATGAAACAATGCCTATGAGAGAGAGAGAGAGAGAGAGAGAGAGAGAGAGAGAGAGAGAGAGAGAGAGAGAGAGAGAGAGAGAGAGAGAGAGAGAGATGCCTGAAGGGCAAATGACTCTGTTCTGGGGGAGGAACCCGTGGGATATGGTCGGAGATGAACAACAGTTCCACGAAGGTACAGCCCACACGTAATTCACAGCCAAGCCATCGATCGACCGGACCCGGTCCTCACCTGACCCCTCCTCCTCAGCTCACATCCGGGCTGACTGACTGACTGACTGACTGACTGACTGACTGACACCCCTTTCTTCCTCCTCCTCCTCCCTCCACCTCCCCCAACTGAAACCCCCTTCCTCCTCCTTCTCCTCCCTCCACCTCCCCCAACTGAAACCCCCTTCCTCCTCCTCCTTCTCCTCTCTCCACATCCCCCGACTGACACCCCCTTCCTCCTCCTCCTCCTCCCTCCACACCAACACCTCCACCTAACCTGACTGACACCCCCTTCCTCCTCCTCCTCCTCCCTCCACATCAGCTCTACCTCACTATCGCAAAGTTACTTTCTAATACAAGTTTCATCTCGATCACTTCTAACTGTCCAGTCATATCGTCGTTGCACCACCAGGCTGGGACTTTACACAAGATACCAAGCAGAGTCACTGCTGGGACTTTACACAAGATACCAAGCAGAGTCACTGCTGGGACTTTACACAAGATACCAAGCAGAGTCACTGCTGGGACTTTACACAAGATACCAAGCAGAGTCACTCCTGGGACTTTACACATGATACCAAGCAGAGTCACTCCTGGGACTTTATACGGGATACCAAGCAGAGTCACTGCTGGGACTTTATACAAGATACCAAGCAGAGTCAATACAGGTCCTGCATAACTAACTCATACCACCCTCCCAGGGAGGCTACCAAAGCCCTTCAAGACGAGGATTCGAACCCACTGCCATCCCCTCCTTCTACAGTAGTGTTTCAGGCCAGATCATACCGTCACCTCGCATGGGACGCGGGATCTGTGTGTGTGGGGTACTGTGTAAGAAGGACGTCCCTGTGGGACGTCGCAATGTTAAGGACAGCGGTGTGACGGCCCGGCCTTCACGTGGGGGAGGGAGGGTCATGTCGAAGGCCAGCCCCATCATACGGGTGAGGGTAGTACATTACGGTCGAGTTCAAGGAAGGGAGGGAGGGAGAGGAGGGGGTTTTAAACTGACTATAATCCATCCGTCTCCCAGGCGAGAGCAAAGGCCTGGGAGAGGAACAGAGGATACCCTCGTACACGGACCTATCTATCTATCTATCTGTCTATCTATCTATCTATCTATTCGGTTCTAATCAACCCCACGTAACGAGGCTTAGGCGTAATGGCGTGGTGCAGCAATCACACGGCACGTACCAGGACGATCACAGACGCAAGCAATGGACGGAGGTCCGACTGACGAAGGAAGGAAGGAAGGAAGGAAGGAAGGAAGGAAGGAAGGACGGACGGATGGACGGACGGACGCGTAAAACAAACTTCTACTATGAGAGAGAGAGAGAGAGAGAGAGAGAGAGAGAGAGAGAGAGAGAGAGAGAGAGAGAGAGAGAGAGAGAGAGAGAGAGTTACTTTTCGACATTACGCCCCCAATTCGGTCCTTGAGACGACGCTCTTAAGCCCAAAACCTAACTTCTTCCTCTTGGAGCAGTTACGAACAGCCTTCCGACGCTATAAGAGCCCAGAAACCCCAACCTCTTAGTGACGCAGTTACGACGGCTAGGATACCACAATGCGGCCATAAAAGACGTGAACCAAAGCCAGGCAAGGTCAGGGGGCGTGGGGTCGAGGAGGCGAAAGATTTGCTCTGATAAGTAATTTACACTCACTCATTCCCTCCCTCCCTCACTCACTCACTCCCTCCCTCACTCACTCACTCACTCGTTCCCTCCCTCACTCACTCATTCCCTACCTCACTCACTCACTCATTCCCTCCCTCCCTCACTCACTCGTTCCCTCCCTCACTCATTCATTCCCTACCTCACTCACTCACTCATTCTCTCCCTCCCTCACTCACTCGTTCCCTCCCTCACTCATTCATTCCCTACCTCACTCACTCACTCATTCCCTCCCTCCCTCACTCACTCGTTCCCTCCCTCACTCACTCATTCCCTACCTCACTCACTCACTCATTCCCTCCCTCCCTCACTCACTCGTTCCCTCCCTCACTCACTCATTCCCTACCTCACTCACTCACTCATTCCCTCCCTCCCTCACTCACTCGTTCCCTCCCTCACCCACTCATTCCCTACCTCACTCACTCACTCATTCCCTCCCTCCCTCACTCACTCGTTCCCTCCCTCACCCAATCATTCCCTTCCTCACTGGCCTAGAGCCGGCCGGGCGGACGGACGTAACATGACAAAAGTCACAGGTGAAGGCGTCCGCCGCTCCCTTAATTACGTTTGGGGGTGGGGGAGGGATGGGATGTCTGTGCCACACTGGTTTACGAAGCTGTCGCAACCCGCGCGGCGCATCTGGGACGCGCTGGCGGAGCGACTCCAGCCACGGTGCTGGGCCCAGCGGGGTCTGGATCACCGTGCTTGGCTGGACGAGTTCAGAAACTAAGGCAAGCGCTCATCTGCCTATCTACCCACCGATCTATGTACGTACCTATGTACACCTACCGATCTATCTACGCATCTACCCGCCTGCCTACCTATCTACCTACCGATCAATCTACCTACCGAACGATCTATTCATGTATCTACTTACCTACCCACCTACCTACCGATCCATCCATCTACCTACCGATCTCTCTAACTCCCTACCTACCAAACAATCTACCTACCGATTCATCTACCTATCTACCATTTTCACTTATCATGGGGTAGAACAAGTTACATACAACATCTGGAGTCAATCACACACACACACACACACACACACACACACACACACACACACACACACACACACACACACACAAATCCTCCATAAAAAAAATCCAAGTCTACATTACTGGAAAGAGACTCCCACAAATTCACCTTTTTTTTTTCTTTTTTTAAACGTCTAACTGTCTGAATTGGCCGGCCATCAGGCGTAACTGCAAGAGACGAAACCCTCTCCCCCTCCCCGAACTACCTTCACGCCCTCTACCTGCACGACATGATCTGCCTTCCTACGACATGGAGAGAGAGAGAGAGAGAGAGAGAGAGAGAGAGAGAGAGAGAGAGAGAGAGAGAGAGAGAGAGAGAGAGAGAGAGAGAGACGCCACCGACCCTTATAAACTGGTGGTGAGCCATCGTCCCTATAGGCAAGTGAGTGAGGGAGTGAGTGAGGGAGGGAGGGAGTGAGTGAGGGAGGGAAGGAGAGGACCTTGACTCTCTACCGTATGCGGCCACTGGACCCACGATGACCAGCAGGCCAGCCAGCAGGCCAGCCCCTCAACACTCTCTCTCTCTCTCTCTCTCTCCTCTCTCTCTCTCTCTCTCTCTCTCTCTCTCTCTCTCTCTCTCGCCGGGCATTCACGGCTGACACCCCCGCCACTGTCGGCCGCCTGGGGCACGGGCGTCAGCAATGGCTCGTCAGCCCAGCCAAACCACCCAACTGACAACCTCCTCCTCTCTGCATGATGAACATCGAAACAAACAAACATATATGAAAATAAAACTCCAATCAGAATTCTACTACGCAACCTTGGATTAACGAAAATGGAAAACACGTATCTAAATTCTACGCACGCTTCGGTTACAGCATGCGCAGACACGCCGTGCTGGCAGACGCACGCCCACGCATCCGCATTTATCCATGCGTTAACGATGTATTATCTTCATGCGTATGCGCAATGCACGGGGGGGATGGAAAGGGGAGGGAGGAAGGTCACATCTGTTCTGGTAGATTGACCTTGGGTCATCATTTCCCTAGACGTGGGGCCTCCACAATGACGGACGACCACCTCTTCCCTTCCCCATATCCCACCATCACCATAAAGTCCTCAACCCTAACCCACTCCCCCTCACCCACAACCACGCCCCATCCCCAACAACCACCACCACAACCACTTGAGCACGACTGTATGACCCTTCCGGGCACGACGGTACGACCCATCAGGAGCCACGTCAACGGATACGCCGTCAATACCCAAAGGTCGTACCGTCATCCTCATGGGTCGCACCGTCGTGCTCAGGAGTCGTACCGCCATGCTCAAGGGTCATACCGTCGTCTGCGTGCTCAGGAGTCGTACCGTCGTGCTCAGGAGTCGTACCGTCGTGCTCAGGAGTCGTACCGTCGTGCTCAAGGGTCATACCATCGCCCGCGTCCTCATGGGTCGTAGTGCTCCATGAGGTCGTACCGTCGTGCTCCATGAGGTCGTACCGTCGTGCTCCAAGAGGTAGTACCGTCGTACTCAGGCGTCGTACCGTCGTACTCAGACGTCGCACCGTCGTGCTTAACGGTTCGTACCGTCGTGCTCCAAGAGGTCAACCCTTACGCCATGCCACAGCTGGACGAGCCGCTCTCACACCTGCACCCCACCAACCACCCTCCCTCAACCCCCACCGCAGCTGTGCCGCACACCATTCCACCGTCCATGACCAGCAACCCCAACCCTCTCCCACCCATCCCACACCCTCCCTATTCACGTCACTCTGCAGGCGACATTACCACACTTCCTGTTCCACCGCGTTAATAGGTCCAGCCCACTCGCTAAGCGCGGCCGGCGGCAAAACCAAAAGGGATATACGAGTCCCACAACCCAAAAGACACCCCGAGAAATACACATATATAGAGATGATGTCATCCTTCACGGAGCACTCTGGGGCAGAAACGTGTGAGGAAAACGTTCTTGTGGCCGTGCGTGGAAACGTTCAGGCGTACCTGGAATATGTGTAGAGAGGGCGATGTCGTGCCAGGAGTATATGGGGGAGAGGGAGGTGTTCTTACGGCACGTGCAGCGGTGGTGGTGGTGGTGGAGAAAGCGTTTTCTCACTGCACGTGTAGAGACGGCGTTCCAGTTCTTGGACGTGCAAAAGGGGGCGCTCTTGTGTCTGGAAGGCGTTCCTATAGCACGTGGAGAGAGAGAGAGAGAGAGAGAGAGAGAGAGAGAGAGAGAGAGAGAGAGAGAGAGAGAGAGAGAGAGAGAGAGAGATCCTTTTAGCACGCGTTGACGGAGAGGAAGCTCCTATTTGCACGTGTGGGGAAGGCGTTCCTGTGGCGGGCGTGTAGGAGGCGTTCTCGCACCGATACGCGCGCCCTCCTCCCCCTCCCTCCATCTCTCGGCCGCCCCAGGCGTAGGGACGGCGCGGCGGGGGCGCCTCCCTCTGGCGTCAGGGGGGGTGGGTGTGTGTGTGTGACCAGTAGTCACCCGGTAATATACGGGAACCGATAGATAACAAGCAGCCCGTCCAGTGACGTCATATGACACCACCGATGCACCGAACTCCCACTCGTGGTGAGGGGTGAGGAGGGAGGATGGATACCACGAACCCATCACCTCAGTGCAAGTGACATCACCGCCACCGGGCGGCTACCCCATCCCCCCTAAATGTTGCCGGGCAGCTGGCACTGAACCTGACCCCTCCACCCGGCCGGCTGGTTGACCTCACCGGCAGCGATAAAGCGACCCCGAGATAACAACCGAGGTCATGCGTTCTGGTTCTAGTGACACACATGCTGCTGCTATAGATACAGCAGCATGGTGACAGCTCCGGGGAAAAACCCCCCCAACCCCAACCTACACACACCCCTCCCCAGCACCAGTGCCTGCACTCGCCCCGCTACTCACCCTCCAACAGAAGGCAGGAGTAAACCTCCTCCTCCTCCTCCTCCTCCCAACCCCAACCTACACACCCCTCCCCAGCACCAGTGCCTGCACTCGCCCCGCTACTCACCCTCCAACAGCAGGCAGGAGTAAACCTCCTCCTCCTCCTCCTCCTCCCAACCCCAACCTACACACACCCCTTCCCAGCACCAGTGCCTGCACTCGCCCCGCTACTCACCCTCCAACAGCAGGCAGGAGTATACTCCTCCTCACCCTCCAACAGAAGGCAGGAGTATACCTCCTCCTCCTCCTCCACGGGGTTGTTACAACACTCGCACCCTCTTTGTCCCAGGGGAGTGACATCGACTAACCTCCTCGTCACAAGGTGGTGACCTCCCCGCCCTAGTGTGGTGGTTGACCCCGCCACTCGTGTCCCCCGCTCCTCCTCTCCGCCCTCGGCTCCAGGGTAGTGACAACAGTCATGCCCAGGATGGGTGACGACACTCCTCTCCATCCTCGCGACTGGGACGACACTCACCCGCTAGCCCCCAAGGAGGGTGACACCACTCCCTCCGTAACCCACCAGGGTTGTGACAACACTTCCCCCTAACCTCACGATGGTCACATCACAACAGTCACACCCCCTTCATATGAACCTCACGACTGTATAAAAAAAACCCTCATTCCTCTCCCCTCCTAAGGAGAGTCACAAACCCTCTCTCCCCACTGGCCCTTAGAATGGGTGACATCGCTCACTGCAACCCCCTCTTCCTTCTCTTCCTCCTCCTCCTGCCCTCACAGCCACCAAAGGCTTCGGGTGGTGGTGGTGGTGGTGGTGGTGTCGTCATGGGAACGGCAGGCAGGGGCCCGAGGCTCCGCTACACAGGCAGGGAGGGAGGTCATAAAGGCAAAACTTAACGGGCCTCTGATCTCTCCTAACATAGACTCACAAACGGCCGTTCGCTACACGGCTTCAAAGCGGTGCCGAGCCAATGACGCCGGGGCCCCCGGAAAAGGTCGGCGCTTTCGGGGGGAGGGTTGGGGAGCAGTGGGTGGACGAGGGGGAATATTTAGTTTCGTGTTGTTGTTATCAATTCCCGAACGGCCTCTGTCGCGCTTGGCTGTCGACTGGCAAAGGCTAGGCTGGTGGAGGTGTATTTTCCCGTTTATTTCCACGGGTTCATATCAATGCAGTGCAGGTGTGTGTGTGTGTGTGTGTGTGTGTGTGTGTGTGTGTGTGTGTGTGTTTCCGACACCATCCCACACCCAACACACCCGCCACTAGTGGGTCATCAGGGACTTGTTGCTGCCATAGGCAGTCCACTTGGCCAGGTACGTATGGCAGGTGGGAAAGCGTGGCTATTGTGTCATGTGCTTCAGTCAATATGGGTGTTGTGTGTGCCTGGCCACGCACAGGTATGCCGACGCACGCACCTGGATACATCACACACACACACACACACAGTGACCATGTTCCCCACCACACACTAGGTCGTGTGTGTGACACGCAGGCAGGGTGTGACACCTCATCTCTGTGCTGACTGCGTCCAGTGAATTTATCGGTGGCCAAGTAACTAAATAAATAAATAAATAAGACCGTAACGCTACGTTTGTTATGACTACCTGATGAGAGATGAATAGTAGGAAGTGAAGGAAGGAAGGAAGGAAGGAAGGAAGGAAGGAAGTCTTGCGTACTTACGGGTACTTATGACGAGATTCTGACACGAGACGGGACTAGCGCGTGGCGCTCACCGCAAAGGAAGTGGCGAGAAATGAGTCATTGTGAGTCAGGCGCTGTCACGTATCATGCACGAGATGGAGAGACTTGACTGTGTCTTGCGGGATGAACGCCAGCTGCCCCACGAGGGAGGGAGGGAGGGAGAGACACACCCACGGCCACTACCATCACCCTCCCACCTCCAAAACGGGACGAAATCAGAGGCATGTCACTCTTAAAGCGGGAGACATAGAGGTCATCCCACGGCGACGTGCACGGGGCAAGTCAGAGGAGAGGGAGAGGGAGGAACCTACTGCTGTAGAGATGGCCGGGGCGATCCACACTCCTCCTCCTCCTCCTCCTGCCGCTGCTCAACTTCCCACCTCCCGCTCCCTCCCTTAACACACCCGCCAGAAGTTTAATTCCACCCCCCTCCTTCCCACCTTAATTGCCTCTACCAATTATGCGAAATGGCCGGGGGCGGCGACGCTCGGCAGAAATGCAAGGAGTGAGACAAGAAAACAACAAATACACACCTGGTGTTCATGTCTGACCCACAAGACCGGGTGTTCTTGTCTTCAGGTGTGGGAGGGGGAGAGTATGGCCACTCGGATTGCCGTCGACTGCAGGTGTGGGACAATTACGAAGAGGTTAAACCTGAATATATATATATATATATATATATATATATATATATATATATATATATATATATATATATATATATATATATATATATATCCCTGGGGATAGGGGAGAAAGAATACTTCCCACGTATTCCCTGCGTGTCGTAGGAGGCGACTAAAAGGGGAGGGAGCGGGTGGCTGGAAATCCTCCCCTCTCGTTTTTTTTTTTTTTTTTTAATTTTCCAAAAGAAGGAACAGAGAAGGGGGCCAGGTAAGGATATTCCCTCAATGGCCCAGTCCTCTGTTCTTAACGCTACCTCGCCAACGCGGGAAATGGCGAATAGTATGAAAAGAAAAAAAAAAAAAAATATATATATATATATATATATATATATATATATATATATATATATATATATATATATATATTGTCCTTTCACTGTAAAATGTTTACGGACGTGAGAAACATGGACATTGCTGTAACTTCGGTGACCTGGGGGGGCGACGTAACTATTTCGGAAAACGCGAGACTGTGACTGGAAGTTTACGTAGTTCCGGTACACTGAAACTTGCTGTAGGATCGGAATGTATGAAAGTTTCTGTAATAATGTATGAAAGTCTCTGTAACTTCCGTACGCTGGGATGTTCCTGTAGTACTTTCGGCAATGTGGAAGTTTCTGTAATTTCGGGCAAACTGAAGGCTGCTGTAACATTCCGGTACACTGGTGGAGGCTGCTGTAACATTCCGGTACAGTGGGGGGAAGCTGCTGTAATTCCAGCACAATCAGGAAATGGCAGGGCTGGGGACAACAGATATGTGGGAAAGGACATCTCCCTTCCGACACATCCGGAAATGAACGAGTTGCTTTTACACGGAGGGGGAGGGGAAAAGGGGGATGGAGAGGGAGGGAAATCGATTGCAGAAATGTGTGTGTGTGTGTGTGTGTGTGTGTGTGTGTGTGTGTGTGTGTGTGTGTGTGTGTGTGAAGCAACACAGACGTGGGGATGGCGTGGCACAGGCCGTGGCGAAACAGATTGCGGTGCAGATCTGAGGCAGTCGGCTGGTGCACCTCATGCGGGTAATAGACCGTGTGTGTGTGTGTGTGTGTGTGTGTGAGATATTTCCCTCCCCCATCCATCCTCCCATTCCACGTCCACCTCTCCCCTCCCGTCCTGGGCCCGCATCGACCACAGTGTCACAACGTGAACCACTTTGCCACCTAGTCTAAGTGGGTCATATCAGGTACTACAACACCAAGTGGGGTCACACCATGTACCACATAACACCAAGTGGGGGTCACACCAGGCACCACATAACACCAAGTGGGGGTCACACCAGGCACCACATAACACCAAGTGGGGGTCACACCACGCACCACTTAACACCAAGTGGGGTCACACCATGTACCACATAACACCAAGTGGGGTCACACCATGTACCACATAACACCAAGTGGGGTCACACCATGTACCACATAACACCAAGTGGGGGTCACACCATGTACCACATAACACCAAGTGGGGGTCACACCAGGCACCACATAACACCAAGTGGGGTCACACCATGTACCACATAACACCAAGTGGGGGTCACACCACGCACCACATAACACCAAGTGGGGTCACACCACGCACCACATAACACCAAGTGGCGTCACACCACGCACCACATAACACCAAGTGGGGGTCACACCATGTACCACATAACACCAAGCGGGGGTCACACCAGGCACCACTTAACACCAACACAACGGTGAATGACTCGCACTAGGACCCACTTAACAGGACCCACTTAACAGGACCACTTACCAGGGCAGGATGGACTCCTGTCTCCCCTAATCCGCCTCACCAACTCCCCAACGCAGACGAAAAAAACCCCGATCAGCACATCCCACTCATCCAATCCGACTATGATGTATCCTCTCTCGAACCCACTCAGGCATCATCTTCACCCTCCCTCCCATTTAGATATCATCTTCACACTCCCTCCCATTTAGATATTACCTTCACCCTCCCTCCTATTCAAGATATCACCTTCACCCTCCCTCCCATTTAGATATTACCTTCACCCTCCCTCCCATTCAAGATATCACCTTCACCCTCCCTCCCATTCAAGATATCACCTTCGCCCTCCCTCCCATTCAAGATATCACCTTCACCCTCCCTACCATTCAAGATATCACCTTCACCCTCCATCCCATTTAGATATGAGCTCCACCTCCTCAACATAGACACCCCCTGACCCTACCCCCGTCCAGATGCGTCCTCCAATTTCCTCCATGCCGAGCCAAAGATCTGCCCATTTCCTCCCTCTGATCAACACTGGGTTAGTTATCCTGTCCCACCATATCCTCTCCACGTCCATTACCTTCCACTCCCGACCCCCCTCAACTCTCTCCCCACACCTCTCTCTCTCTCTCTCTCTCTCTCTCTCTCTCTCTCTCTCTCTCTCTCTCTCTCTCTCTCTCTCTCTCTCTCTCTCTCTCTCCACACACAGACGTATTCAAGGGAAGCCCTTCGATTGGTTTCTTTCAAATGTAGCTCATCAAGCTGGGGCGCTGCAGAGAAATGTAGGTCTGTGGGGGACTGGTGATGATGACTGGCCCGCCCCCTCACCACCCAACCCGCCCCGATGCAGGTCGAGCCAGCCCGCACCTTGCAGTGGTGGTGGTGGTGGTGGTGTGGTAGGAGTGGAGGATGAGGTTGTCGTTTAGAGAAGCGATTCAGAAAATCAACGCTTCAGATGGTGTCAAAAATAACAGGAGGTGAGGAGTCCGATCCTTCGTTAATCTACCCATCCATTTTCTAACCATTCCTCTCCTCCCTCGTCAAGTGTACGTTGCATTCGTCACTCCTTGGTCGAGTTCAGGGTCTAGTTTTCGAAAAAAAAATGTATGCCTTCTGATCTGCCATGCTATTTCTACCACTACGTTCTTCGGCCACCATTACATAAGACCCATCACCACCCTATCCCCTCCTCCTCCTTCGTTACGGGCCGTCACGTGTCCTGTCACCTTTCCCTTCCCTCCCACGTGCCCAACAAGAGGAAGAGGAGGAGAAGGAAGAGGAAGAAGAGGAGGAGGAGGACTCCTCCATCTACAGCATATTGGGGTGTCGACAGTAGACGAGTCTCTGACCTTATCTACCACGTCAACCTCACCCAAACACTATCAACCATCAAGAACTCTTCCCTTTTTTTCCCTCCTCTCTCCCTTCCCTCCACATATCAATCTCCCTTGAGTCTCTCTCCTCCTTATCGCCCTTGGGGCCCTGACGTCATACGCTATGAACGTTCTTCACCCGCAGGGCCTCTGATACCCATACCTCCAGCTAGTGGACACACACACACACACACACACACACACACACACACATTCTCCCGAGCTGACGTTACGAACCCATTCATCGCCCAGGCCCCGTACAAGGAAGGATGAACAACAGATGGGTTGGCTACGAGCTGGGGCAGGGCCCCCGTGGAATTGATGATCCCTACGCTCTTTAATGAGAGAGAGAGAGAGAGAGAGAGAGAGAGAGAGAGAGAGAGAGAGAGAGAGAGAGAGAGAGAGAGAGAGAGATATTACGTTTGCTTGTGACTAAGCTTGTTGTGAGCGAGTGGGGTCTTCTTCGCGTGGTTGTGCCCAAGGGCCTCGTCTCAGTTACCATACAAGTGGTAACGGAGGAGAAGGAGAGGGTGAGGAGGTGGATAGGAAACCCCCCGCCCCATGTGAACATATACCACCCCTCCCACTGTAATCATAAGGCACAGATGTGGCCACATTCTAGGTCAGCGGAAGGAGAGAGATGGTGCGTGTGTCGCAGTGCGTGATGAACAAGAGTGCGTGAGTCAGTGTGTGTGTGTGTGTGTGTGTGTGTGTGTGTGTGTGTGTGTGTGTGTGAACGGGCCCTCATCCCCGCCTCATAGGTTAAGTAACATGAGCCTGTCTGTGTGACCCAGATGCCCCTGGTGACACACACACACACACACACTCTTACGACCCATTTTTACCCCACGAACGCCACTTTCGTTATCAAGTCCAGGCGTTCGTGCTTTACCGTCATGTTCTGTACCACAGCACAATGAAGCTGAGAGGAGGAGGAGGAGGAGGAGGAGGAGGAGGAGGAGGAGGAGGAGGAGGAGAAGGAGGAGGAGGAGGGTGTCTGGGGTATGAGGAGTCATGGATACCAGGGGGGAAGGGGTGTGAGCAAGGCGTGGGAAGGGGGTGTAGGACGGGGCTTGAGGGGGCTTGAGGGGAAAGGGTAGGGGAAGTGATAGTGTCACACTTTCGTCAATTGGTTTGGTAAGCAGCCAGGAAAAGGAAGCCGCCCATGGGGGCCTTCCAGTCTCGCCTGGCCCGCCGCTGAAAATTCAGCACGTGTGCTACCCGGAAGCAGTGGCTTACCATGGCGACGAAAAATAACAAGAAGAGCGTTGGGGTAATCTGCGTGCATGCGCGTGCGTGCGTGTGTGTGTGTGTGTGTGTGTGTGTGTGTGCGTGTGTGTGTGTGTGTGTGCGCCAGGCAGCTGGTAACACGACGACAACACGGCCATGGTCAATATCGAAACCCGCTGAAGTACACAGTCCAGGAATGGTCCTTGCCTGGGGTCTGCCCGTAGCGTGTCTTTGAGGGAAGTCTCCTTCCGCGAGTGGGGGCCCGGATGCCGGCTGGGATATGCCAGGCCCCTTTGGGGTTTGGGTCGCTGGTCGACCGAGCTGTTGGGAGAAGTGTGTGTGTGTGTGTGTGTGTGTGTGTGTGTGTGTGTCTGATACCCTCTGCGAGGTTCCCCCTCGCCTCGTCCGCCCCCCCCTGACATACGTCACTCCGGTCATGGCCAAAAAACAGTGTGGGGGGGGGGGGAGGAGAGGAGCCGTTTGGGCACACGTCTCCGGTGTAGCGATCTGTCGCAGCAAACGTCTCTAGTCGGCCTTAGCACACGTCTCCAGTTCGGAGATCCGCCTGAGCCCACGTCTCCAACCGTCGAGAGCACACGTCTCCTGTTCGGAGACCTGCCTGAGCACACGTCTCCAGTTCGGAGATCCGCCTGAGCCCACGTCTCCAACCGGCGAGAGCACACGTCTCCTGTTCGGAGACCAGCCTGAGCACACGTCTCCAGTTCGGAGATCCGTCTGAGCCCACGTCTCCAACCGTCGAGAGCACACGTCTCCTGTTCGGAGACCTGCCTTAGCACACGTCTCCAGTTCGGAGATCCGCCTGAGCCCACGTCTCCAACCGGCGAGAGCACACGTCTCCTGTTCGGAGACCTGCCTGAGCACACGTCTCCAGTTCGGAGATCCGTCTGAGCACACGTCTCCAACCGGCGAGAGCACAAGTCTCCTATTCGGAGACCTGCCTGACCGCACGTCTCCAACACAGGCCTGTGTACACGTCTCCCGTCCGGGGGGAGGACCCAAGGCAGGCGATCCGATCATCGCTCACTTGAATGTTCGTCATTACGGACGACACGGAAGCCAAAAAGCTCCCCGGAGCATGTGGGAATACAGTGTTCTCTTCCCCATGGGTGTATCTGGAGCGTAAACCACGCTTGCAGCCGCGGGACCCCGGAACACGTACCGTGGTCTTACGTCAGAGCTGTGGGACCCCGGAACACGTACCGTGATCTTGTGTCAGATCTGTGGGACCCCCGGAACACGTACCGCGGTCTTATGTCAGAGTTGTGGGACCCCCGGAACACGTACCGTGGTCTTATGTCAGAGCTGTGGGACTCCCCGGAACACGCACCGTGGTCTTATGTCAGAGCTGTGGGGACCCCGGAACACGCACCGTGGTCTTATGTCAGAGCTGTGGGGACCCCCGGAACACGTACCGTGGTCTTATGTCAGAGCTGTGGGGACCCCGGAACACGTACCGTGGTCTTATGTCAGAGCTGTGGGACCCCGGAACACGTACCGTGGTCTTATGTCAGAGCTGTGGGGACCCCGGAACACGTACCGTGGTCTTATGTCAGAGCTGTGGGGACCCCGGAACACGTACCGTGGTCTTATGTCAGAGCTGTGGGGACCCCGGAACACGTACCGTGGTCTTATGTCAGAGCTGTGGGGACCCCGGAACACGTACCGTGGTCTTATGTCAGAGCTGTGGGGACCCCCGGAACACGCACCGTGGTCTTATGTCAGAGTTGTGGGACCCCCGGAACACGTACCGTGGTCTTATGTCAGAGCTGTGGGACTCCCCGGAACACGCACCGTGGTCTTATGTCAGAGCTGTGGGGACCCCGGAACACGTACCGTGGTCTTATGTCAGAGCTGTGGGACCCCCCCGGAACACGTACCGTGGTCTTGTATCACAAATGTGGCCACTCCACTAGTGTTCTCCCCTCGGGGTCTCCGGCAGGCAAGTGGCGCGGGCGATTCCATCAACCTCGAACTCGAGCCCCTTCCCTCCACTCCTTCGTCTGTCTCGGTCGGGGTCTCCCCTCCCTCGCCCCTGACTGTCCCTTTTAAACACGTTTTTAGATCCACACTTGACCAAACCGTCGCCTCTTAATTATGAAAAAGAACATTCCTTTTTCAAGATCTGTTTTCTTTTGAGGAACATCTCGAGGGAAACAAATCTCCCACATTACAGATGGAAGGTCACGACCCTTGGGTATGTCAACAACCTAATCCTTTGACCCCCCCGAACTAAGCCTACGGGTCAGGTCAAAGGTCACACACCACAGATACCTCAAGGGTCGATATAGTCTATGGTATATATAACCCAAGAGGGCTATGCGAATCATCAAAAGTTCATGAAATAATACAAGAACACAACCCACGCGCTGTACACAAGGGACACACGGGGAATACACCTGACACACACACACACACACACACACACACACACACACACACACACACACACATACGTTTCCCCGAATTCAGCCTGGACACCTGCCCGTCCATCGCCCCTGACTCACCAGTTCAGGTCAGCCTCAGCTCCCCAGGCAACACCTGACTCACCCCAATGAATCATTCATCCGCCAGGTGTGCAGATGAACACGTATGTATTCATGAACTTTGAAAAGCACTGAAAAAAGAGCGATGTTATTGGAATGAGAGAGATATGGTGGTGGAGGGGAGGGTGGCTAGCGAATAATGACCCGTGGATGCGATTTAACTGGTGTCGCTGGGTCCTGGATAAGAGGCGGAAGGTGGTTCACAGAGGCATCGCCACTGCTCTCGGTGAGGTGGTGTGCGAGACGCTGAATCTACGGAGGGGAGGTTCCTCTCGACCCAGCGGTACGACCAGGGTGCGCATGGGGGAATCCACTGTGTCAATATCTTTCATGAGTACTTCCCACACTCGCGTGGTGTACTGCTGGGATGTACACATACTGGGCCCATCCCATGGTTTATGTCCACAGAAGGTGGGAGGTGCGGCTGGTGTCGCTCCACAGATGGTGGGGGTTTAGCTGGTGTCGCGCCACAGACGGTGGGAGGTTCGGCTGACGTCGCGCCACAGATGGTGGGAGGTTTGGCTGACGTCGTGCCACAGATGGTTGGAGGTTCGGCTGATGTCGTGCCACAGATGGTGGGAGGTTCGAGAGGTTCAGCTGGTGTCGTGCCACAGATGGTGGGAGGTTCGACTGGTGTCGTGCCACAGATGGTGGGAGGTTCGACTGGTGTCGTGCCACAGATGGTGGGAGGTTCGACTGGTGTCGTGCCACAGAGGGTGGGAGGTTCAGCTGGTGACCTACCACAGATGGTGACGTATTTCCAAGTTGCCTAATCATCGAGGGCAGGAGTTAGCGAGTTAAGTGAGGGGGGGTCAAAACTGTGACGGTGTGACGCTCGGGTCGTCGTCACACCCGTCGGTGGAACGTCACGGCACGATTGGTGACGGAGGAGACGCTGGCGGTGGTGGAAAGCCTCACTCCGGCGGTACCTGCCGCTCCCTCGGCACGACGGTACGGCCCTTAGAGCACGACGGTACGACCCCTGAACACGACGGTACGATCCTCGAACGTAATACGGCCTGGACCCTAAGCTGAACCTTGAGGGTGGGGTCAGAGGTCACAGCTAAGGGTCGTACCGTTTTGCTCAATAGGTCGTACCGCCGTGCTCAATGGGTCGTACCGTTCGTGCTCAATGGGTCGTGCTCAAGGGATCGCACCGTCGTGGTCAATGGGTCGTACCGGTCGCGCTCAAGGGATCGCACCGTCGTGCTCAAGGGGTCGTACCGGTCGTGCTCAAGTGGTCGTACCGTCGTGCTCAATAGGGCCGTACCGTCGTGCTCAATGGGTCGTACCGGTCGTGCTTAAGACCGCCGATCGATGAAAGGGGGAGGAGGTAACGCACGACAAAATCAAAACGCCCCCAACACTGGTGGTAACGACAGCCAACTCACTGGTAACGCCTCTGGGGGGGAGGGGGAAACCGCGGGTAACGTCCATAGGGAGGCGAGTGAACGCGGTAACGCCTACCCGAGGTGGTAACGGCAGAGAGAGAGAGAGAGAGAGAGAGAGAGAGAGAGAGAGAGAGAGAGAGAGAGAGAGAGAGAGAGAGAGAGAGAGAGAGAGCCAGCGGCTGTAACAGACGGCAGTAAGAAGCAACGAGAGAGAGAGAGAGAGAGAGAGAGAGAGAGAGAGAGAGAGAGAGAGAGAGAGAGAGAGAGAGAGAGAGAGAAAGAGAGAGAGAGTGTGTGCATGTGCTGCACCGCCATACCCTAGACACACCCTCCCACACCCCATCGTCCCAACAACCAGCCGGCCTCCCCATGTACGAGGGGAGGAGGGCCTTCAAGCCAAGCCCGGCCGCCTCTCCGTCGGAGCAAGAGGAGGAGGAGGAGGAGGAGGAAGAGGAGGAGGAAGAGGAGGAGGAGGAGGAGGAGGAAGAGGAGGAGGAAGAGGAGGAGGAGGAGGAGGAGGAGGAGCTTGGTCCACGCTTCCAAGAATGCCGTTCCCACACCATTTTCTCCTCCAAAGCCGAATTTGTATATATTATTTTCCTTTTTCATTTATCTGAAGGGAGATTTATATATATATATATATATATATATATATATATATATATATATATATATATATATATATATATACACGACCGGTGCGACCCCTTGAGCTCGACGGGCGAGGGGGACTGGTCCATAGTCCCACGTAGGTGAAAATTTCGATTCACTACCCCCACGTACACGATGAGCCTCGGTCCACAGCCCCCATGTACATGAGGTAATCGGTCCAAAGCCCCATGTATATGAGGTAACTGGTCTGCAATCCCCATGTATATTAAGTAATCGGTCACAGCCCCCATGTAAATAAAGTAATCGGTCCACAGCCCCCATGTAAATAACGTAATCGGTCCACAGCCCCCCATGTAAATAAAGTAATCGGTCCACAGCCCCCCATGTAAATAAAGTAATCGGTCCACAGCCCCCCATGTAAATAAAGTAATCGGTCCACAGCCCCATGTAAATAAAGTAATCGGTCCACAGCCCCCATGTAAATAAAGTAATCGGTCCACAGCCCCCATGTAAATAAAGTAATCGGTCCACAGCCCCCATGTAAATAAAGTAATCGGTCCACAGCCCCCATGTAAATAAAGTAATCGGTCCACAGCCCCCATGTAAATAAAGTAATCGGTCCACAGCCCCCATGTAAATAAAGTAATCGGTCCACAGCCCCCATGTAAATAAAGCAATCGGTCCACAGCCCCCATGTAAATAAAGTAATCGGTCCACAGCCCCCATGTATATGAGGTAATCGGTCCACAGCCCCCCATGTAAATAAAGTAATCGTTCCACAGCCCCATGTAAATAAAGTAATCGTTCCACAGCCCCATGTAAATAAAGTAATCGGTCCACAGCCCCCATGTAAATAAAGTAATCGGTCCACAGCCCCCCATGTAAATAAAGTAATCGTTCCACAGCCCCCATGTAAATAAAGTAATCGGTCCACAGCCCCCCATGTAAATAAAGTAATCGGTCCACAGCCCCCCATGTAAATAAAGTAATCGGTCCACAGCCCCCCATGTATAAAGTATCGGTCCACAGCCCCCATGTATACAAGGTATACGGTCCACAGACCCTACTTCCGAAGCGTGTGGTGCGCGCAGGCACCACGTACGTACGTACACACCACCACAAACCTCGGGGAGGGAGAGTCTTAGCCCACAACCACCCAGGTAAC
>NC_092255.1:17635562-17678062 GCF_036320965.1 Panulirus ornatus
ATCCCTCCCTCCACCTCCATCCCTCCCTCCACCTCCATCCCTCCCTCCACCTCCTCCATCCCTCCCTCCCACCTCCTCCATCCCTCCCTCTCCTCCCTCCCCGGTCTACCTCTGTCCTTCATTCGGCCCGTCCCGTTATATACTCACCCCCCAACACCCCCCAACCTCTCTCTCTCTCTCTCTCTCTCTCTCTCTCTCTCTCTCTCTCTCTCTCTGGTGAAGGAAATAAAAGTTCAGTTCTTCCACACACACATACATACACACACACACACACACACACACACACACACACACACACACACACACACACAGAAAAAAACACACACAGTCAAAAACACACACACGCTAACACACAGAAACATACACACACACATTCACACACACACACACAGACACACACACTCACACACATACACTCACACACACACACACACACACACACACACACACACACACACACACACGCAGGAGTAAAGTCACGGTACATATCTACAAGGTTGAGAGAGACGGTGTCAACACGAGTGTACAACTCTCACCCACACACAGACGAACAGTCATCACACACTGTACAGTGTACCACTCTGTTCTAGGATCGTACCGTCGTGTTCAAGGATCGTACCGTCGTGTTCAAGGATCGCACCGTCGTGTTCAAGGACCGTACCGTCGTGTTCAAGGATCGTACCGTCGTGTTCGAGGATCGTACCGTCGTGTTCAAGGATCGTACCGTCGTGTTCAAGGACCGCATCGTCGTGTTCGAGGATCGCACCGTCGTGTTCAAGGATCGCACCGTCGTGTTCAAGGATCGTACCGTCGTGTTCAAGGATCGTACCGTCATGCACAAGGACTGTACCACTGCACTGTGGCATGATGAAATACCGGTACACATGGCGGTGTAGGAGTGAAATACAAGGGAAGAGAAAAACACAAACAAAACATGCGTTAGGATACTCCTGTGGCTCCATCATGCCTAGGACAGACGGGGATAAGAATATGTTAATGTAGGATAGAGCAGTGGATGATAAGATGGTGAACTAGGATACGAAGGACAAGGAATAGGAGAAAAAAAATAAATAAATAAAGGGGGCACAATTAAGCAGTATGCTGAAAGACGGTAATCAAAGGGGTTGGTTTGGAACACAAGAACATATGATAAAAAGTTACTTTTATTTTAAGATTTAGGATTAAAATATATATATATATATATATATATATATATATATATATATATATATATATATATATATATATATATATATATATATCAAGGTTTACGGAACGGACTGATGATGTCGTGTTAGGGTCTACAGAAACGTGAAGCTTAAAAAGGTGATGCCTGTGTATACCGGGAGAGGAGCTAAAACGGTGATATTAGTGCAAACACCCTCACCCTCCCAGTGCACGGCGCGGATCCTGAGGTCCACCTCAAGCCTGCACCTCGTCGTCGCGCTCAAGGAAGGGTCGTACCGTCGCACTTGAAAGAGATCGTGCTCAAGCAAGGGTCGTTCCGTCTTATTCAAAGACCCGTCAGGTGTTTGATGATTCACACTGGAGGTCCCCCATCACCCATGCCCTCCACCAGCGCGTCCCGGGAACGTACGTACTCAAGCGTGCACCAAACACCTGGTTGGCAGTTCTTTGTGAACACGATAACCTTGGCATCTGCAGTGTGTGTGTGTGTGTTCCACCCTGGTAATCGTCGCTGCCGCCACCACCACCACCGCCACGACTACCACACCCACACCAGAGACAACACTTGCATAAACATAATGTGTCTTACTTTACGTATACCTTACGATGGTTAGGGAGGTCTTGTACTCCCTCCACACAGCTGGGTCTGGGACCTTATCTTACGTGTACCTTATGATGGTTGGGGAGGTCTTCTACCCACACAGGTGGGTCTGGGACCTTATCTTACGTGTACCTTACGATGGTTTGGGAGGGCTTCTACTTCCCACACAGCTTGGTCTGGGACCTTACTTATACCATACAATGGTTTCTGAAGTCTTCTAACCTCACAACTCTGGTCTGTGGTCAAGCTGCTGTGTTGCTCCCCCTCCACATTTGTTCTGCGAGGCCTCAAGCCCGCAAAGGGGGCCACGTTACCCACCCAGTCTTACTCATTACCTCATGCCGTGCGGCCTTCGTCAGCCCTGCAACATTGGCCAACACTCATGGGGGGGGCCTTGTGGGACACGGCTACTCTCGCCAATGACTCGTCCACGTGAGTCGGGGGAAAGTTTCCCCCATTGTGATGACAGCATCATGATTCTGAGATCAATATCTTGCGGTGTTCCACTACACTTGCCACACACACACACACACACACACACACACACACACACACACGTACATGCTATAATACAGTCATCGTACTGCATTCTGTTTCTATCTATGCACTTCTCGCCGTGGCGAGGGCCAGCCAATACGGGTCTTTCTCACCGAGCACCGAGGTTCACTTTCGCAAAGCAGAAATGCACTGACTTTCGTGCGGTCTCACAACGCGCCCCCGTCGTAACTCACGACTCCCATCATACACCCGTGGGGACGCGGCGCGGGGGTGTCGCCAGGCCTCCTCCAAGGACCCTCCCCTGTCACGACACACGTCGGCGTCCATCCCAAGTCGGGGGGAGAAGTGGGGAGGGAGAACTCAGTACTGAGAGGCTGGGTGCGTGTAAAGTGTGTTCCCTAAGCCAATGCGACCTCGCCCACACACCCCAACCGTAGATACGTAGCATCATCAACCTCCTCCTCCCTCGGAAAAACAAAAAAACAAAGCTATATTCTTCCCTCCCGTTCTCCTTAGCGCCAGTTCCGGGTCGAGCGCCGCACAAGACAGCTGTGTGTGTGTGTGTGTGTGTAGCAAAAAAAAACCAGCTGTTATTTCGAGCGAGTATAAAAAAGGAGAGAGAGAGAGAGAGAGAGAGAGAGAGAGAGAGAGAGAGAGAGAGAGAGAGAGAGAGAGAGAGATCCACAAAATTTTTCGCGGGGTAAATAAAGACGTGGTTCTGTGTCGTGGAGCGGCCAGCGTCCGACACGTGACGGGTGTCCACGTCACCAAGGGCAATGCACACCACCCCATTATTATCCTCCTATACTGACGAGGGGAGGAGTGAGGGGAGGGGAAGAGAGGGGAGGGGAAGAGAGGGGGAGATGCGGGTAATGCTCCCAGGTGGGAGGTTATGCACGTAGGGAGCGTCGTTAATACCCAGGGAATGGGGGAAAGGGAGATGGGGAGGAAAGAGATGGGATACGGGCAAAATGGATGGGTGGGTGAGGAGGAGGAGGAGGAGAAACGTATGATCTGTACACATACAACGCATATGTATCAATATGTATATCCATGTATCGTCCACTGCCATACACGCCATCGTACCTACACATTCTGAGGACTCGGGCCACACCGCCGACGGACGCGCGCGCGCGCACGTGTGTGTGTGTGTGTGTGTGTGTGTGTGTGTGTGTGTGTATGTGTGTGTGTGTGTGTGTGTGTGTGTGTCGCTGTACTCCACTCCTTACTAAACCCCCCCTTCCCCCCCAGACGTCACCCAGAGTCGTGCTTGAGGTCACGCCGGCCAGCAGGTGTCGACCGAGAGAGAGAGAGAGAGAGAGAGAGAGAGAGAGAGAGAGAGAGAGAGAGAGAGAGAGAGAGAGAGAGAGACCCTCTCTCCCCCTCCCCCGAACCAGCAACGCCAGCTGGTCCGCGTGTGGCGGTCATGACGTCATGCTTCCGTCCACGACGACGACACCCCACCTACCCCACTTTCCTCCCGTCTGCGAGACTTTAAAAAGAGGGCCCGAGACTGTGTCTCTCCACCTCACCTCCGACCCTCCTACCCTGCCCAAGCTAGAGTACTATAACTCCACCTTAGGTCGACCTAACGATGGCTTCTGGCGGCGGTGAGGGTGAGGGAGGAGGTGTAGGAGGGCCGTTCTAATCACCTCCCCCGCCACACACACCCCCACGCAGCCTCCAAGAAAGACGAACGCGTGTCATTATTATTCATTTCTTTGACGCGCGCCTTATCACAAGCCATCATCTTGAGAGCTATGATCATACAGAATATGAGGGTATCAAGACCATGAGTTAAACGTATCATACTGAAGGGAAGGTAAGCTACATATCCGGCAGACACATATACATACATATATGTACCGATCCTGTGTGAATGCACGACTGAACTCCACAGGAAAATGAAAGCCCATGTTGTGAGGTCAATGGTTCTAGTTTCCTTGACCATGTTTGACCGGTAGCGAACACGCCTAATAAGACGAATCCAGAGGAGGAGGAGGAGGTGGTGGTGTCGTTAAACCAAGAACAGTTTCTCCTATCTCAACTTTCCCACGAGGTTTCCATGGCAGTATCTCAACTCCTCATACTGCATGATTATTTTTTTTTCTATCTCCTTCTTTTATGTGATTCTTTTTCCCCTGCTGAAGAGTTGAGCCGGAGGGAGAGGCGGGTGGGGAGGGCTGAACAGTTGGGAGAGGTGGGTGGGGAGGGCTGAACAGTTGGGGCTGAGGGAGAGGTGGGTGGGGAGGGCTGAACAGTGGAGCCGGAGGGAAAGGTGGGGAGGAAAGGCTGAACAGATGGGATTGAGGGAGAGGTGGGTGGGGAGGGCTGAACAGTTGAGCCGGAGGGTGAGGTGGGGAAGGAAGGCTGAACAGTTGAGCCGGAGGGAGAGGTGGAGAAGGAAGGCTGAACAGTTGAACCGGAGGGTGAGGTGGGTAGGGAGGGCTGAACAGTGGAGCCGGAGGGACTGGTGGACGTCGTCAGGTTCGTGCCTTCTGCTATCCCGTTTCTCATAACACGCTGCCTCGCTTGCAGGCCACCACCAGGGTTCTCTCCGTCACCCGCACGGACCGCCACGCATTATGACACCATCTGGGCAGGACGCGGGCCGCCCGCCCCTCACGGTCGCGCAGTAATACTCCTCGCCTCCGCTTGGGTCTGCCGAGACCGACGGATTGACAGCAGTTCAAATCCCCGGCCACACACACACACACACACACACCATTCTCCCACCCTCACGCCCACACCCGCACACATATATACCCCATCCGTGCAGCAAGACCAGCGTACCGTGAGCCAAGCCTGGCACGTACCATACATACGTACCGGGACGTGCGCACGGAGGAGAGGCCAAGGTGGGTTTGGTTGGGGGGAAAACACAAGACCATCACCTACGTCCTTGGACCAAAAGGCAACGAGAGAGAGAGAGAGAGAGAGAGAGAGAGAGAGAGAGAGAGAGAGAGAGAGAGAGAGAGAGAGAGAGAGAGAGAGAGAGAGAGAGAGAGAGAGCGTGATTACTACTTCCGAATTTACGGGAGAGAGTTTTACATTCGCGCTGCCCCCCCCCCCCCCCACCAATCCGTAACTTAACACCCCGTGTGTGTGTGTGTGTGTGTGACACCATCCCGACCCTGACAGCACAACTACACCCACATGGTTCCCGGAAAGTTCCCCCACCCAGCAGAATACAGGAGGACCCCCCATGTCAACGAGAAAATGGGGGGAGAAAAACCGGGCAAAAAAAGAAAGAAATATAATTCCCTCATTTTGTAAACATCTGAGATGGAAAATAAAAATATATCGCCACTCCCACTTAGACCCTCAGGCACTAAGAGACACATGGCTCTCCTCCCCTTCCTTCCCCATCCTCAAAACTTGCCCCCCCTACGCAACATCGTAAGCTCAGGGACACACGGAGGTACACACTTCATATATACATCTTGCAGATCCTTAGGATGAATGAATATGACATTTTTTTTAGCAATCATGATGAAACAGGTATCTAACCAGCCCTTTCCACCTTGCACTATCTCAAGAGACGCTTCGCCTTGTGTACCCTGTATCTCGATATAGACACTTGAAGCTCTTATAAAAATATGTTATGTATAAAAGACTTCGATTTCAATGTACCGAACAACTTATGTGTGAAAATATATGTACACTAACAGCAAAAAAAAAGGGGGCAGATAATGTACAAAACACCTGTATGTACACTAATACAGCTACCGTGTACTGTACAGTGTACAGAGTGCATACTTATACAGTTACCGTGTACCGTACAATGTACAGAGTGTACACTAATACAGTTACCGTGTACTGTACAGTGTACAGAGTGTAACCTAATACAGTTACCATGCACTGTACCATGTATACAGTGTATACTAATACAGTTACCTTGTACTGTACAGTGTACAGAGTGAATACTGATACAGTTACCGTGTACTGTACCATGTATACAGTATATACTAATGCAGTTACCGTGTACTGTGCAGTGTACAGAGGGTAACCTAATACAGTTACCGTGCATTGTACCATGTATAGAATACCTATATATACTAATGTAATCAAATGGTACTCTATACTGTACAGAACACACACACATATATACAAACGGGTTATTGTATGAAGGTCTATTGCCGTGTGGGGACACAACAGTTCTCCCGTGTATTCTAACCACAACGAACAAGAGCCTAGTGGCTTGGGGTGAGGGCTTCAGCCCCGTTGAGTGATTGGGGTTCGAGCCCCTGCCGGAGGATTGGCTGCTCCAACCAAGGGCGGAAGACCCATCAATTAAGTCTCACAAACGCGCAACAATATCCGGTATCGTTTACCAATACTAATGACCCAGTATCATATACCAGTGTCAATGACAAGAGAACAAAGGCTACGATATATATATATATATATATATATATATATATATATATATATATATATATATATATATATATATATATATATATATTCCTAGGAATCCACAGGGAATGAAACACGATCAGCTCCCAAGTGCACTTTCGTGTAATAATCACATCATCAGAGAAAGGGATACAAGAAACAAATATTATAGTCAAATGATATACAACGAAGAGACGTAGACAGGACGCCACTTGGGGGTTATGCTACCTGGACGTCACATACAGATGGTCCGGGGTTCGAGTCTCGGGGACTAATGGGAGAGGGTGTGCATCAGATATCGTGTGTGCATTACATAATACCTACATAAAAGTTTAGCTACAGCAAACATTTTCAAGAAGAGCAAAAGACTGGAGGGTACGACTGCGAAGGAGGCGAGTACCCCACACTCGCCTGGTCATGAGCAAACACGACGCCGCTCCTCTCTCGTTTACCTTACCATGGTTTTCGAGGCTAGCCTCAAACCCCCTCCACCATGAAGGAGGCTCAGTCAGGAGCCAAGGCTGCTTTACCCCTCCTCCCTCCACTGTGATCAGTCACGCTAGTCGTGGCCACAGCCCGCAGGCCTACAACCCAACCACCACCCCTTCAACAACCTAGGGGGATGAGTACAAACACAAGACACCCTACGAACTGGGTGATGAGAAACAGACTTGTGCAGCGGCGGAGGGAGGGAGAGTGTGGGTGGTTTTCTCTACGGTCGGTGTATGGGGAGGAGGGTTCAAGGACGATGACCGCCAGACCCCCTCCCCCACACACACACACACACACTCCTCTGAGGCAGCGTCCCTCTCGTCTCTATCCCGGACATAGGCGTGAAGCTGCTCCATCCTCCTGCCCCAGACACACACACACACACACACGCACACACACACAGGCACACTACTCATTCACACACACACACAAGGAGCCGGGCAAGCGGGCATTGCATGCGCATGCAAGCAGCCAGCCAGACAGCCAGCTAACGCTTCCCTGTCCCACCCCCATAAGCCCCAGACATACACAGTAAGCAGCAGGCAGCAGCAGCGCCGCCTCCTTCCCTCCCTACCTCCCTCCTTCCCAGCGCAACAGGTTCTGCCGAGACGTGGAACTGACCGGCCCGGTACCCCCAGCCCTACATTATCACCTTTTGGCGTGTCCTGCCCGCCTGCCTGGCTAGCTAGCTGGCTGTGCTCGCCTCTTGCCTCCACAAGCCTCCTGGACATACTCATCTCACATACCTCCTCAACCTCCCCAAACACTCAGCCAAAACCCCCACCACCTCCATTCATCAACCTCACACGTCGACCCATTCATAAACCCGTCCATCTCTTGAACAGTCTTCGGAAAACACACAGTTCGCCTTCCCGCCTCACACATCCACCGATATCCGTTCGCGTATTCGATAGCTCAATTCACGCATCCACCGACCCAGCACGCGTGGATATCCACTGATCCACCACCGAGACATCCACCCATCCATCATTTTAAACCACCCTGCGATCCACTCTACGACACATCCCTGACCTATCCCCTCCACTATCCACTCACAGACACCCACTGATCCACCCATGCCATACAACCAGCCCAACCGTCACACGTCATCCACCTCTAACCACACCATCCAACTAACTCAAGAGTCTGTGGTGCACAGCTGAACTCGTCACGCCTTATCACTCACCACAGACAACCAAACACACCTTATCACTCACCACAGATAAAGGAACTCACGCCTTGGCTCGCCATTATGTTGAACCGTTAACGTGCTGGTAATGGCATTGCACTGAAACTATTAACTTGGTATTATTCTAAACTATTAACTTCTTGGTAAAGGCATTTCTTTTCTTTTTTTTTTTTGAGCCAGTAATTTGTTAGTTCAGGCATTATTCTGAACCATTAACTTGGCACTGACATTATTCTGAACCATTAACTTGGTACTGGCATTATTCTGAACCATTAACTTGGTTCTGGCATTATTTTCAACCATTCAACTTGTTAATCATGGCATTATTTTGAACGATCAACCATCCACTATCACCCAATTGCACTATCAACTTCCCGGCATTCGCAATTCAACTTCATCCTTTACGATGTCTTAACATTTCATGAAAAAAAAAAAAAATTGTATTTCCTATGATATAAATATATAAGATCTGAATTGGCTTCTCGGAGACTCTCTTAAGTTACAACATAAGACTGGCAAAGTTTACAACACAAAATATGACTCCCAAGTTTTATATATAAAACACTTCGCCTGCGAGTCCCAGCTGGAAATTCCCGGGAGGGGCAAAGTGGGACGGTAATATTCCTCTTGTGTTATTCCAGCATCATTATTAGGGCTAGGTCAGAAGAGGCCAGGCCATTAGACCTTGCTGGGCTAGGTTCAGAAGAGGCCAGGCCATTAGACCTTGCTGGGCTAGGTTCAGAAGAGGCCAGGCCAGGCCATTAGACCTTGCTGGGCTAGGTCAGAAGAGGCCAGGCCATCAGACCTTGCTGGGCTAGGTTCAGAAGAGGCCAGGCCATTAGACCTTGCTGGGCTGGATCAGAAGAGGCCAAGCCATTAGACCTTGCTGGGCTAGGTCAGAAGAGGCCAGGCCATTAAGACCTTGCTGGGCTAGGTTCAGAAGACGCCAGGCCATTAGACCTTGCTGGGCTAGGTTCAGAAGACGCCAGGCCATTAGACCTTGCTGGGCTAGGGTCAGAAGAGGCCAGGCCATTAAGACCTTGCTGGGCTAGGTTCAGAAGAGGCCAGGCCATTAGACCTTGCTGGGCTAGGTTCAGAAGAGGCCAGGCCATTAGACCTTGCTGGGCTAGGTCAGGCCAGGCCAGGCCATCAGACCTTGCTGGGCTGGATCAGAAGAGGCCAAGCCATTACACCTTGCTGGGCTAGGTCAGAAGAGGCCAGGCCATTAGACCTTGCTGGGCTAGGTCAGAAGAGGCCAGGCCATTAGACCTTGCTGGGCTAGGTCAGAAGAGGCCAGGCCATTAAGACCTTGCTGGGCTAGGTTCAGAAGAGGCCAGGCCAGGCCATTAGACCTTGCTGGGCTAGGTCAGAAGAGGCCAGGCCAGGCCATTAGACCTTGCTGGGCTAGGTTCAGAAGAGGCCAGGCCATCAGACCTTGCTGGGCTAGGTTCAGAATAGGCCAGGCCATTAGACCTTGCTGGGCTAGGTTCAGAAGAGGCCAGGCCATTAAGACCTTGCTGGGCTAGGTCAGAAGAGGCCAGGCCATTAAGACCTTGCTGAGCCAGGTCAGAAGAGGCCAGGCCATTAAGACCCTGCTGGGGTCATCCACGTCGTGCTCAAAGGGGTCAAGTAAACAAGCCGGCTAGCCCTCCCAAGTTAACACCAGTTGACCTCCAAGCCTCATCAGGCAAACGAAAAAAAAAAAAGAGAAAAAAAAATAACCTTATGCGACCTGTAATTCTGGAAGATATAACCAAGTCTTGTCAACTCCCGAACGACATCGGGGAACCTCCAAAGCCACACCGGGTAACCTTTAAGCCACCAGGGAGTCTCCAAAGCCACTACGAGTAACCTCCCGATGCCATATCAAATGACTTAACCTCCAAAGCCATCCCAGGAGGGCAAACCTCCAAAGACAAACTAGGCAGCCTCCAAAGCCACATCAGGGTAGCAATCCTCCATAAGGCACGGTAGGTGGCCCCCCCGAGCCCTACCTGGCGAGGTAGGGTACGACCGGCCGCCGGCACCAAGACGCCAAGCCTAAGGCGTCAGCACTCGGACCAGACTCGAACTCCACCTTCCCTCCCCGACCCACCACGTCTCACCATTACCTACCATGACTCGCCGGGTCAGAGTGGGAGGGAAGCGAGCGGTGGGTGGGAGGGACACGTAATGGTGTGTGGTGGATGCGTGTGTGTGTGGTGAGGGCGGACGGGTGTACGGTGGTCCACACCAAGCACCACACCTCTAAACCCCTTACCACCACACACCACAAATACAAAACAACGAGGAGGGGCATATCATCGACTAAATACACCGCCATAAACACCTTTTACACACATCCTACCACCACCATCACCGCACGCGCACCGGAGGCCAGCGCGACGAATGGCCTCCTCCAACCAACAACCAGCAAGCAACACCGACGGGGTTGTAGAAGCGGTTGATGCATGAGCCATGAAGTGCCACCCACACCTCGAAAGACAACATGCACGGTACACCATCGACCATGGCCCCGTGGTCCCCAGGGGCACCATCGACCCCCATCCTCACTACCACTATCAGCAGAACCCCAACGGCATCTCCACTACCACCATCGTCGTCCACCAGCGTGACACATAGTGTATCCGTGAGGGGGAAAACAGATGCATGTGGTCTGGTTAAAGGCGAGGTGGTGGGTACCTAAGGTGAGGAGGGGGTGTACCTGTGTGTCTATCTCGCGGGGCCATACTGTTGTTCACAGTGATGCCAACCCAATTCTCCGGACGAGTTTTCTCCGGACGAGTTTTTGCCGCAGAGTTGCATCAAGAGACAGCGACGAGCGGCAACTGGTGGCGACGGTGAGCCCCTTTGCCGCTCGCGAGCGAGGCTCGGGAGGAGACAGGTCGACAATGAAACACAAGTGAAAAACCTGTGCGGGAACCTCAGCTTAATTTACCTTACGATGGTTTGGACGGTCTTCTACCCCTACAGCTGGGTCTGGGACCTTACCTTACGTATACCTTACGATGGTTTGGGAGGTCTTCTACACCCACAGCTGGGGTCTGGGACCTTAGCTTACGTATACCTTACGATGGTTTGGGAGGTCTTCTACACCCACACAGCTCGGTCTGGGACCTTACCTTACGCGGACCTCACGCTGGCTTCAAATAGGTCTTCCACCCCCACCAAAACATCTCTGTTTACAACCATAGCGTTATGACGCTCCTCTGCTCAGGGATGCAGGCCTAAGTAACCCCGACATTCCTCCCACACTAGTAGTCTGTCACGCTGCGATGATTCAGCCCGGCATTACGCGGCACATGAGCAGAAATTCTTCCACCACGAAGGACAAGAGAGAGAGAGCGAGCGAGCGAGCGGGAATGCGCCTGAGGAGAGCGAAGGTAAGGTAAGGCACCTGGCCTGGCCTGGCCTGGCTTGGCGTGCCCACATGACCACCAGCCCTGACGGGGCCGAGCCTACAGCAATGCCAGGCGACCCACAGATCTCTGCCGGAAATAGCAGACGCGCCTGATGTAGTCTCCGGGGTGGGTCTTCTACCCCCCCTAGAGCCCGAACTGGGCCCCTAGAGGCCGATGGCTTGGGTCGTTGGTCCACCAAAGGTGTTGGATGCTGAGGCCCAGGGGGTGGCATACGTATCCCCCGATAGCCTGGCTGGTCTGGTACATTATGTAGGTACCTGTCCGGGGGAATCTCAAAGCTTTCCTACTGTGTATCCCCACGACGTTTCTGTCGGTTCCAGGCAAGGCCTTCAAACATCTCGAGCCCTGGATGTTTAAAATGTTCTCTTTTTTTTGTGTGTGTGAGTGCCTATCGCACTATCAGGTTTCAGAGGTAGTATTTCACCGAGTCACCCATGCCTATTGTGCCGGCAGAAGTCGTATCCAAGCTTAAACTGGACACCAGGCCTTCCAGGATCTTCCAGTTCTGAAGATATACCTCTCCCTTCTCCCGTCTGTGCTGCAGGGGGTGTACAGCCGTTCATATTTTGTGTGCCACAGATTTGAAACAAACAGCACAAGCCCCCCCTCCCCTGGCGTTCGTGGAACGTGGCACAGACGTAACACATGCTTCTTCGTGTTACATGGTCGTGAGACAGACACACTGTACGTTGGATAGACATAGGACATACCCTTGGTGTTCCAGGGACGTGGGGTAGACATAAAACACGCCCCCCGATCCGTTCCAGGAGCGTGAGGCATGGATATAGCGCGTCACCTCATGTTCCACGGATAACACACGCACACCGCTCCATGATCGTTAGGCAATACATAACACCACTTGGTCACTGGCGTTCCAGGAGTGTGATGTAGCCATAACACACGCCCTCCGATGTTCCAGGAACCTTGAGGCAAACAAGACACGCGTCATCCCCTTCCATGTCAGGGCCTTGAGACTGGCATCAACACACACACACACAATCCATCGATACTCCACGTCCCCGAGACTTAACACTCGTTACCTATGGTTCCAGGTCCCCCGCAGCCCTGGAACAAAGGCTTCCAACTCACACGCATACTGGAAATTACCGCCAATCAGCAGAGCTCCTGGCGCCTCGCTCACCTGAGACAGGAGGGTGCTGGAATGCCCCTTACAACATCTGGCATCTATGTCAACCAGTTCTTCCAGGTCTAACACTAAAAAAAGGGGGATCCTGGAATTGTTTTGGAGGAGGGGGTGGATAGGCGTCGCCAAGTGCAGCTGGGGCAGAAGAACCCGTGGCTGTAATACTCCTAGAGAGAGAGAGAGAGAGAGAGAGAGAGAGAGAGAGAGAGAGAGAGAGAGAGAGAGAGAGAGAGAGAGAGAGGATAATGCTGGTGGATTCCAGGCAGGGCCGGGCAGGGCAGAGCAGGTCGGCGAGGCGGCCGCGGGCGGGCAGGAGGGAGGGAGGGAGGCACACACGCTAAGGGACTCTTGGAGGCCGAGGCGGACTGGGAACTGTACCTTATTGACTCACTCGAGGCACCGTGGGCTCTCCTCCTCCAACGCCACATGTCAGTGAAGGTCCACCCCCCCAAAAAAATCCATTTGTGACGAAGTGTACACTGCAGCTAATACATATATATATATATATATATATATATATATATATATATATATAGAGAGAGAGAGAGAGAGAGAGAGAGAGAGAGAGAGAGAGAGAGAAACGAACGGAGCAGTGAAGGAACAAGACTGGCGACTGAGAAGATAAAAAAAACTGTAAATGGCCAAAGTTCGAAGGGCAAGATCAGCGAGGTAAAAATAGCCACAACAAATGAATATATATATCTAAACGAGGAACCAGAGAGGAGTGGCGGGCGCCCGCCGCCCCAGCACCAGCGGGAGTAGAGGGCGCCCGCCGCCCCAGCACCAGCGGGAGTGGAGGGCGCCTGCCGCCCCAGCACCAGCGGGAGTGGAGGGCGCCTGCCGCCCCAGCATCAGCAGGAGTGGAGGGCGCCCGCCGCCCCAGCACCAGCGGGAGTAGAGGGCGCCCGCCGCCCCAGCATCAGCACTAGCGGGAGTGGAGGGCGTGCGCCGCCCTAGCACCAGCGGGAGTGGAGGGCGTGCGCCGCCCCAGGCACCAGCAGGAGTGGAGGACGCGCGCCGCCCCAGCACCAGCAGGAGTGGAGGGCGCCCGCCGCCCCAGCACCAACAGGAGTGGAGGGCGCGCGCCGCCCACTGCACAAGGTGACCAGAAGTGAAACTGTACACCCGACGGAGGAGAAAACATGAAGGAAGAAACCACACGTGGCAACGCTGCCGACTGACTCAGCAACACTGGCAACACCCTCCCCCTCCCGACACATAAACACACACACACACAGACGCTGGGGTGTGTGTAGGTGTTTTTATACACATATACGTGCAAAGACACACACACACACACACACACATATATATATATATATATATATATATATATATATATATATATATATATATATATATATACGTTTCTAGACAGGTAACACGAGTGAGTGTAAATCTCTCTCTCTCTCCCCGTATCACACACACACACACACACAGGTAATCGCACACACCCCACGTTAAGGCCAGCACTAAGCCTATGCTTCTCAAGAATGGTCGACCGTATTTCAAGATACACAAGAGAACTAACTAATTGGGAAGGTCCACCCGGAGGGCAGGAGAGCGCGGGGGGGCGCGCCAGGATTGAGAACAAAGCCGAGTTATATAGGTAAAAGGTTGGAGGCCATGACTCCGTCAACTTGGGAAGAGAAGGAAAGAGTTCAGCTCAGGTGACGCGATCATGACGGTGAAGAAGTCGACGGGGGGGAAGAGGTCTTCGCTGGATGAGAGAGAGAGAGAGAGAGAGAGAGAGAGAGAGAGAGAGAGAGAGAGAGAGAGAGAGAGAGAGAGAGAGAGAGAGAGAGAGAGAGAGAGAGAGAGAGAAGAGAGAGAGAGGCCACAAACAAGACATTGAGCAAGAGACGTGTTGGGAAATGTGTTTAAAAAAAAAAGGAAAGAAAACATACTTTCTAGTGTCGGATGTGTGAAATAAACTGTAGTATGAAGGTGTGGGTGTGTACAGCACACATACACGTTCGAAACACCCCTACTCCGTACGTTCACAAACCCATCCCACCCTACACGTTCACAAAACCCTACTCCATACGTTCACAAACTCCTACCCTATGCGTTCACAAAACCCTATACCCCATACATTCACAAGTCCCTAACCCATACCTTCACAAACCCCTAACCCATACGTTCATCAACCTCTACCCCACACCTTCACAAACACCTACCCCACACCTTCACAAACACCTACCCCACACCTTCACAAACACCTACCCCACACTTTCACAAACCCCCTACCCCACATCTTCACAAACACCTACCCCACACCTTCACAAACACCTACCCCACACCTTCACAAACACCTACCCCACACCTTCACAAACACCTACCCCACACCTTCACAAACCCCTACCCCACACCTTCACAAACACCTACCCCACACCTTCACAAACCCCTACCCCACACCTTCACAAACACCTACCCCACACCTTCACAAACCCCTACCCCACACCTTCACAAACACCTACCCCATACATTCACAAACCCCTCCCACATCACAATGACCCTAAGCCACAGATACAGAGATCCCACATGGAAACTGAGAGGGAGAGGGGGAAGGGAAGCTTAGCTGATGACTGTAGTTCAACACACTTGCTGTTCAGGCCACAGTATTACCTCACTCCCTGAGACATGTAAGTCTAACATCAACCTCACTGGTTCTTTCAAAGAGACCCACATGCTTTCAGAAAAATAAAAAAAACTGTTCCTAGCCATCACAGTTCTTCTACCCAGGTGTATATTTGTCCTAGTACAGAGAGAGAGAGAAAAAAAATGGCATCAAATGATACGTGTGGGGTGAGGGGCACACGCCAGGGGAACAGGTGGAGACGAAGCATTTACATACACAATCCTCTCAAAGTACACCCTACGCGCACGAACGTAATGAGAAACTCCACAGAAACGTTTCGTCCATTGATAACGTTTGTAATTTTTTACGGTCGTCCCCGCACTGCACCATGCAGTTTCCTGGGAGTGAACATGACTTTTTATCTCCCAGATGGAGGAGCAAACACGAAATGCTTGAGTAATGCAAGGGAGGAAGGGGGTGGATAATGAAGGCAGTGTGTTACCGCACGCGTTACGGGTCTGTGACTTCCCACCCTCTCTCACCCCTTTCGACCATGAAAGTACGGCCCTTGGGGACGACGAAGTCGTAGGCCTTTGCAATCGTAAGGTCCTACGGTCAAAGGCGCAACCACCTCACCCCCACCTTGCGATCATCACGTGAGCCCTACCCTCGTTCCCTCGAGTTCTGTATACAAAACACACACACACACACACTCCATAGGCTGAGGAAACGTTGTACCACCGCCTCGTCGATGCTGGGTCAAATCCAGCAGATGTTTATCAATACATTTGAGCCGTCACACCGGAGGCAGTGGTGGAGTCCACGAGCCGGCGATGGGGTGCATTCGACACGGGCCTGGACACGCCCCGCCGTAAAGATCAGGAGAGGAGGCCATAAGCAACGGGGGAAAGGTCTTACGAGCTGGTAGTATCACCTCGTTACCAGGATCTTCCTCCCTCGATACTTTGGGAGGGGAGGGAATTTATACATTACGAGGACAGTTTATCAGAGTCGCCCCCTTTCTGGATCAGTCTCTTCAGTTTAAGACTAACCCATCCTCCTCATCATCCTCCAGGTCTTTGTCTAATCCTAAGGGTTGAAGAAAAAAAAAAACCATTCGGTACGATGAATGGAAATAGATGAATGAGAGGATTCTTTGTCACCCAGCCAAAGGAAAATGGCCCCCCTTCTCTCTTGCCTTGCAGCTCAAAGATACAACTTCCCCTTTTCCACCCTCGTAGGTCAGAGAATTACGAGCCCCGTCTCGCGTTGCAGCACAAGAGAACGAACCTAACCCCTTCCCTCTTTCCTAGCAGCTCCAAGAAAGAGCTCCCCCTCCCTTCCCAAAAGTCTTGTGGCTGAGGAGACGAAACCGTCTTCCAGAGCGAGCGTTACGCGCCAGATGTGACGAGAAAACTGAGCCAACCAGCCGCCCTCTCCTGCCCATGGCCAGCCAGCGCTGGTGAAAGGTGTTTGAGGCAGGCAGCGCCACACAACCAGTACCACCCCCCACCACCCGGTCAGGATCTGACACAATCCCATTGCATCTCGCAGGACTTAACGGCCGACCTGCCCAACAATCTTTATGATCTTTAGGGTGAATTCGCGGCAATCTGGGAGCTGGGTGAGGGAAGAGTTGGCTGCCGCTCTCCTCCTCCTCCTTCCTCCCTCCTTCCCTCGCGATTTCGTCATCACCTCTACAACAAGGAAGACAAGCATCCACTGACACGACCAGTAAAAAGTGCCTCGAAGAGCGAGTCTCTCTCTCTCTCTCTCTCTCTCTCTCTCTCTCTCTCTCTCTCTCTCTCTCTACAGTTGCGTCACATCAAATCCCTTGGCCGTCCCTGTGCTACCACCGAGCACCGACAAACGACCACTCATCACTTCTCCTCCACGACAGTTATCGAGAACGGAGTCAGCGACTGTGAGAGATCAGAGAGAACAACAAAGAAAAAAAAGAGGCCTCGTACTGGTCCACATACACACATACACACACACACACACACAGAGCCACAGTGCTTTTGACGAGGCCGTAATGCGAGTTGCCCCGTGCAACGTTGCTTGGAGGCGGTCAGCGGTGCGGAACAGACTCAGCCACAGCCCAGCCCCAGCCTGCCAGCCACCACCAATCTCCACCATTAACCTCCACCACTGCCCGCCCTCGTCTACACCCTGAGTGACCCTGTTCGTGAGAGTGGGCTTTTGGGGACGGTGTGGGAAGGGCAGGGAGGGAAGATGGGGGGCTGGGTGGGTCGGCGGTGCTCACGACGACTGTCGTGGTGTGGGGGCCCAAATTGTCGTGGCGCGGAGGGTTAAGAAGAGTATTCCAAGGCAGTACCACATGTATGTTTCAGCACAGAGAACTGATATATATATATATATATATATATATATATATATATATATATATATATATATATATATATATATAGCATCAGATTCACGACTCCGTTTCCTAAACTATGCTGGCTTTTATTCATTCTCCCTTTTCTGCAAAAGGTGTACGTCCCTCTCCTCCGCCGACCACACACTCCTCCCCGAGGTTTCTGTTCTCCTCCACTACCAATTGCAACCTGGTCAGGACCTCGTGGTCTGTCGCTGTTGGAATGCACCTGTGTCTGAATTCATTGCTAGTGGCTTAGGGCTCGTGGACGGTGGTAGTTGAAGAGGGAACTGCTGTTGCGGTGTTTGGCGGAGGGGAAGGTGGTGGTGGTGTATGGCGGAGAGGAAGGTGGTTGTGGTGTATGGTGGAGGGGAAGGTGGTGGTGGTGTATGGCGGAGGGGAAGGCGGTTGTGGTGTACGGTACAAGGGAAGGTGGTTGTGGTGTATGGCGGAGGGGAAGGTGGTGGTGGTGTATGGCGGAGGGGAAGGTGGTGGTGGTGTATGGCGGAGAGGAAGGTGGTTGTGGTGTATGGCGGAGGGGAAGGTGGTGGTGGTGTATGGCGGAGGGGAAGGTGGTGGTGGTGTATGGCGGAGGGGAAGGTGGTGGTGGTGTATGGCGGAGGGGAAGGTGGTGGTACTAGGTGGCGGAGTGAACCTGGGGACTGTGGTCGTGGGGGTACAATGACTTAACGTTAATCATGAGGGGTCTTCGGGACGACGCCGGTCAAGGTTGGAGGAGTTCTAAGGGTCGATGGTAACTAGGGGACGTCACCAGGGTCAATTGGTCGTGGGGACTGTCAGGGATTACGGTAGTAGGGGGGGGGGTCTCAAGGCCAATGGTGATTGGGTTCGTTGTGAAGGGAGGTTGGGGGGGGGGGGGGTCTCTAGGTCGATGGCCTTGGGGGGGAGAGGGAGGGGAGAGGGGGGGGGGGTCAGGGTCAGGAGGGTCTCCTCCGGGTCAATGGTCGAGGGGATTTCAAGGTCTGTATGGTCGTGGAGGTCTATTTTGGGGAGGGTGGGTCCGATAGTCAGTGAGGTCGGTGCCAGAGACGACAGGACGGAATTACTGTAACAGCAACAACACGACAGGAATCTAACGACACCTTCCAACACTATGGGGGGAAATTACTGTACCGTCGTCAGCACATAACATAAGAATAACGACTTCCACACCGAAGGAGGCTACTGGTCTTCACACAACCCAAAAGACACTGACGTAGACTTGCGTCGGACGCCAGCCAACAAGGGAAGGGGTCCTCCGACCGACGGCAAAGCTCCCGATATCGCGACATGACAAGCCTCGTAGGTAAACGATACGATCCCTCGGTGAAAGACGAATCCGATACACGTCCGGCGTACGGGGTTGCTGCTGACGGGAAACAAGTTCAACGAAGGTGGATTTGGACTGCGACGTGGACTACCAGTGGCGGAGGCTCGTTGCAGAACGTTTTCGGCAGCCCAGCCCTCCCCTTCCCCTTCTGCAGGACCTACAAGCTCTGGGAATCTTTACTTCTGGACGTAATCATTATCGTTCATGACCTCTGCAAATACGAGAATCTGAAAGGGGTCATGAAAAGGTGATAACGAGGACTTAATCAAAAGTAAGGGATCTCCTGCTTGTCCATGAAACGTGTCACTGTGTTTCGTCGGGATCACCCTCAGCGACGCCTTTCACACGACCCGCTCAGAGGACGTGTTCTCGTCGCACCAGCAGGAGGCACAGGCGGTCACTTCCCTAGTACACACACCACAAGCCGCACAGTTTACGAGCTTTGGATCTCAAAAGGTCGAATCTGCTTCTTCCTGTTACTTCCTTTGAGGCGAGTCGGTATTTCTCTGTGTGTGTGTGTGTGGGATAATTGGGCTTTTAGAGATTATCAGACAAACACTGATAACGTATCAGATTAGGATTACAGTGAGATGGTTTACTTAGGCCTACTTCCCGCGGCCTCCAGCTGCCTGGCTGAGCAGGTGGAGGCAAGATAACAGCTTGGTTTCACAAAGATATGTGGAAGTAGAAGACCTCCCAAACCATCGTAAGGAATACGTAAGGTAAGGTAAGGTCCCAGACCCCGAACTGTGGGGTGTAGAAGGCCTTCTAAATTATCGTAAGTATACGTAAGGTAAGGTTCCAGACCCAACTGTCGGGGACGAAGACCTCCTAAACCATCGTAAGGTATACGTAAGGTAAAGTCCCAGACCCCGAGCTGTGGGGGGTAGAAGACCTCCCAAACCACCGTCAGGTATATGTTAACGTCGGCAAACAAAACATACCTGATCCACCTACGTTAAGACATCCCCTTCAGGTGTATGTTTTCCCCACTAGCGACAAACCCTGAGGACGAGCTGTTTTCAGGCGCCCTGGAGCCCCAAGAGAGACACAACACGGGGCTTTACCACGCAAACATTTCATCTGCTGTTGAGGAGGACCACAGCGCTGGCCTGCATTTTCTAAAGTTCATAACAGGAGAGTTTGCACAGCCCCGTTATCCTCAGGTCCCCAGCGGGTATCCACAGGAGAGCCGGGTCAGTGATCCACCCCTCCATCATCTACATAAGGGTAAATACACAGGCCCAACCCCCCTATTCACCACCACCACATTATGCGGGACGGGTACGTGCGTCCCAGCGAATACGGAACGTACGATCCTTTGATCCTCCGTGTACCCAAGAGCCGTACCGTCGCGCTGACGAATCGCACCGTCGCGCTAACGGATCGCACCATCGCGCTCACGAGTCGCACGGCCCGAGGACCGTACGTGCCGTCGTGCTCAGGAACCGTGCCGTCGCACCCGGGGCACTGAAACACCTCCCGCCTCAAATAAAATAGCCCCGCCCTTCAGTACTAGCCCACGGGAGACCCTACAAGTGCCATCCGTTGGGAACAACAAGGGATGCTGGTGATGGCATAACTAATATGGGAAACGCGAACTAAAGGAGAACAGGTGAGTATTTTAAGAGGCCACGGTTGGGGGGAAGGGGGAAGGAACTTCGTGGGAACGGTTGCCATCCGAGCTGGTGTGTGTGTGTGTGTGTGTGTGTGTGTGTGTGTGTGCCCTGGGGACCGGGAACACCTCATCAATACATTACGCAGGAACGTCCGTCCCCCGCGAGCGGCTGTTTCCCCGTGGGGTAGGTCCTTCCACCCTAAGCCTAGAGGATCGGCTGGCGGCTTGCCTGCCTTACGGCTGTGGCTTCATCAGCAGGACGTCGCCCGGGGTTCAAGCAGGCATGGGCGTGCGTAGTAAGGTCAGAGCAGCTATGCGGACACAGCATCTGTACGCGCTTGCCCAAGTGGTCGTCATGGGGATACACATACATGGAAAAAAGTATTGGTGGATGATGACGGATAGGAATTAATGGTTGTGGGTACAGGTGAGGAGGAGATGATGTGGATGTACAAGACAGTGGGCGGGCGGGAGGGCGTAAGGCTGAACACAGACGAGAGTGCGTGCTGCACGTGTGGTGGGTGGAAGGAGGGAGGGCGGGCAGGAGAGACACGCAATACCCCACCATCACTGGGACACATCCATGCAGTCCCCTAGGCTCATCCTACTTCGCCACGCTGGTTTCCCCACATACACAAGGCGACAGACAGCTCCTACATGGTACACGCCAACCAACTACACGCTGCTTAACCTCCCTGTCCAAAGGGAGGGAGGGAGGATCGTCATGAGGCTGCACACGTCCACATCTGTGCCGTTTGTTCCAGAATCTAAAATGGCCTTTCAAATTTGCATGCGAGTTCTGGAGTGGTGTAAATGTGGTCGATTTAAATACTGGTTGTGACTGCATGATCCCTGACCCCTTTAGGATCGTGTTTGTACACAGTATATAATTGGGTACATGGCTCAGGCGAGTGAGGATGGAGCCAAGGCTCGTCGTCGTCAGAGAGGTAGTGAGGACGAAGGCCAGACTCGTCGTCGTTATGGCCTTGACTAGGGCCTGAGTTGGCCGTGCCGTCTCAGCGGACATAACGCAAAATACATGACCTCCCCAGCATGTTACGTACTCTTCCGAGACACAGCCAAGTAAGCGTTCGACCCAGCGCGTGTGCTATACACACTTGTTGCACATGGCCTACGCTGGTCGCGTCCCCGGTAAGTGACCCGTGCAGCATACAAACATGCGGATCGTGCGCGAAAGTGGAAGAGGAGGAGGAGGAGTCTGGAGGAGAGTGAAGGAGAGGAGTGGGGCTAGCGGTGGACGGCGCCGTGTCTTGTTAAGTCTAGCCGCAGGGTCTTGGGCCACCACACCACACCACCACTGGACCACAAGTTACATACTCCCGCCTCCCTCCCTGCCACAACATACGGTGTTATGGTCCTCTTAAGATTCGCTCCATACAGTATGACAAACAAAAGTGCACGCTACATGGTGGGGAATGACAAGGGCGTCTTCAGGGAACACTTGAGAATGGTCTTTACCAACGGTGTATACTGCAGGTGACTTACCTTCTTGAGCCGAAGAATGGCCATGGGTTGTCGTGGGGTGGTAACCTGAGGGGAGATCCTGGCACCGGGGCGGGGGCAGGGAACCCCGGGGGCGGTGGCGGCCCTGGCGGAGGTGGTGGGGGCACGTGTAAGGGCATTGGTGGCGGTGGGGGTGGACCTGCTGGCCCCGGGGGCGGCGGCCCCAATAGTCCCCCAATGGGACGCGCCCCTCCCGGCAGCGTGGAGTACGGGGGAGGCACATGGGAGTGTAGCAGATCAGGCAGGTGGGCGTCATGGGCGATGGGGGGCGGCGGATTGCTGTCTCCCAGGTCGGTCTGTCCGGGCGGGCCTAGGGCCACTCCGGACCGGTGGGCGCGACGCTCTCGCCTCTCCCTACGACGCTCTCGACGGCGTTCTCTCTCCCCGCGCCGCGCCTCTTGCTGCTGCTGCTGCTGTTGGTGTTGCTGCTGCAGCTGCAGCTCATGCCCCTGCACCTGCTGCTGGTGATGTTGCAGCTGGGGCTGCGGTGGAAGCTCCGGCTGCGGCGGCCGCTGGGGCGGAGGCTGAGGTTCTGCCTCCACCTGCGGCGGCAGCTGCTGGACCACCTCCCCCTGACCGCTGTGCCTGAGAGGGCTGGGTCGGGAGGGCCGCGGCGCTGGCCTGGGAGGCGCCGGGTTGCTGGGTCTGATGGCCTGGTGGCTGGGCGTGTCGTGACTGCTGACACTGGGAGTGGGCGTAGGCGTGGGCGTGGGCACAATCCTGACACTGGACACTTTGGTTAGTGCACTGACGGTGGGGGCCGCCGTGGTGGTGGGCGTTCCGCACAACACAACACTGGACACACTGCTGCTGGTGGTGACACCGCTCACCAGGGGCACTCTAGACACACGGGCACTCACTGGCATCCTGGACGGGGACGCCACGGGGACACTGTTGGCAGCAGAGGGCCGCGTGGCTCCTCCCGCCTCCACCATGGTTTCTCGCACACTGTCGCCCGCACTAACCGCAGACTCGCACACATCCCACCCGGACACCGTTTTCTGCGCGGAGCTCGTTTTCTGTGGGGTGCCGCAGGGCGAGGCACTAGGTCCCACTCTGTCAATCTTCACACTCACGGTCTCGCAGCTGCCGCAGCTGCTGCTCCTCCGCCTCTCCGCTTCCCCCACTTCGAGGGAACTTCGCCCGTCCACTCCACTGTCGTCCCCTTCACCGTCATTCCACTTTTGGTTGATAACAATCCTCCCCTCGTCGCTGGAGAGGTCGGAGCCCTGGTCTCTGGCGTCCTCGTGTGCCTGGACGACTCTCCCGTTCTCTACGAGCTGCCTCCAGGGGCTCCTCTTTTCCTCCTGCTGGGGGAGGCTGGAGCGACGGGCGCCGTGGGTGTTGAGGATAGGCGTCGGGGGCAGGGACTTGGGTTGCCTGCCGAGGGACGACAGCACCTGCTCCTCGGGCGGCAGCGTCCTGACGTGGACGCTAACCAGGGGGCGCCGACTCCCCGGCTTCGCCTCCCCGAGCGACTCCAAGTCAAACCCGACGTTGTCGAACCCGCCGGAGTTCCGTTTGGGCACCGAGGTCGGCGGGAGGCTCCGAAGGAGCAGGGCAGCGTCTAAGGACTGGGGTCCTACGCTGCCTGGTGTGTCCAGGAGCCCCACGCGGGAGATCCTTCGGGGGTCCGCCATGGTCGTCATCCGGCTCCGAGCTAGTTCACCGGCCGCCCATCATCATCCACCCCCACTACGCCCCCAACACCTGCAGGACAAACGAGGAAAGAAGAATTTAGAACAAAAATTACGTCAATAAGAATCTTCACCTGTCTTATAATTACACTAAAAAGTACGTCAATAAGAATCTCCACCTGTCTTATAATTACACTAAAAATACGTCAATAAGAATCTTCACCTGTCTTATAATTACAATAAAAATACATCAATAAGAATCTTCACCTGTCATATAATTATACTTAAACTACCACACACGCGATCATTAACACACCCTAATGATCATACAAGACTCAACTCTCGTTTAAAATAACGTCCGGGATTCTGATACCACATGAAGACGAACGTCTAATTTCATCCTTCCAATTTAAGTGATGAGGAAAGAAAAGAAAAAAAATAAGGCCTTAATGTTCGGGCAAGAGAGGTGGTTCTGGACGACTGCCACCTCCGCCACATTTCCTCCCTCCCTGCCTGGCCTGGCCTGGCCCGAGACTAGCGGCTCCATCTCCTCCTGCCCAGCTGCAGCCCCCCCAATTAGTGGCCAGCCACATTTTCGCCCCGTCAACAACAATCCACCAGCCACTCACTTCTCTCTCCCTCTATCCTCCCACGTCCTCGTGTTTCCTCGCGCCGCCCCGCGCGCCCCCAAGGACAAAAAAATCTTTTCGGCTCATTTTAACTTGAGACATCTTGCCTCACCATGTTCAACTTACATACTTCACCTTTGTCTCTCTCTCTCTCTCTCTCTCTCTCTCTCTCTCTCTCTCTCTCTCTCTCTCTCTTATCATTCCCACGTATCAATTCAATCTAACATCTACTTTTCACAAAAATTATGCTCCCCCTTCTCACTCAATCAATTGAACATGACCCGTAAAATTGAACGCGACCCTTCGGTTTTTCTTTTTTCCCGGGGGAGAGAGAGAGAGAGAAGAGGCCCTTCTGACACACCCACTACCTCGGGAAGGTCTCGTAGGTCCTGGTGTGGAGGGCACCAGCCGTTGTGGCCACAGTTGGGGGTTCATGGAGGGCTTCCTCACATCCACTACTTCAGTTCCTGGGCCTGGTGAGGCACCACACACACACACACACACACTAATGATCACACGGAAGGTCACCAGGCAGACCACAATGCCATCTGGTGTTGGGCTATTTCTTGCTAGCTAAGATCTACCATATAAGTGGGAGACCAAATTGGAGGTGGAAAGATGGAGTGAAAGAGATTTTGAGCGATCGGGGGCCTGAACATGCAGGAGGGTGAAAGGCGTGCAAGGAATAGAGTGAACTGGAACGACGTGGTATACCGGGGTCGACGTGCTGTCAGTGGATTGAACCAGGGCATGTGAAGCGTCTGGAGTAAACCATGGAAAGTTTTGTGGGGCCTGGATGTGGAAAGGGAGCTGTGGTTTCGGTGCATTACACAGGACAGCTAGAGACTGAGTGTGAACGAATGTGGCCTTTGTTGTCTTCTCCTAACGCTACCTCGCGCACACGCGGGGGCGTCATTTCATGTGTGGCCAATCTGTTAATCACTCCTACTCACCAACATACTTTAAAAGCCCAGCTATTAATCCCTCCTCCACACCAACATACTTTAAATGCCAGTCTGTTAATCACTCCTCCACACCAACATACTTTAAATGCCAGTCTGTTGTCAATAACCACCAGATGATAAAACTTAAAAGTAATTTTTACATTCACCTCTGGATCTTTGACCTTTAAGAGAGACTAATACGTTTAAAGGTGTGGGAGGATGGGGGGGGGGGGCGTTTTTTTTTTTTTTTTTTTTTTTACACTTGCCTGTCGCTGTGTTAATCACCACACCTAGACGACATCATCATAATTAAAATACTATCCCATCTTTTTTTTCATTAATAACCAATAATGAATAAATAATCTTGAAAAGAGAATTCTATCAAATTTGACCCAAGACCGCTCAGCCTGGGGGACACAAATTCAACCAACGTGCGCCTGTATACACAGAGGAGGCCATACGTACGATCACAGAACTGGGGCGACACACACACACACAGATGAGGACTCCCAGTTACCATAATGTAATTCAGGCCCCACGGAGAAAGAGACGCGTCTGGCGGACGACACTTCCGCGCATAAGAAAATTACCTTTCACTCATAAAAGACAAGAAAGTCGATGATGGTGGTGATGATGGTGATAAACACACACGCACACACAAAACACAGACATAAAAACAACCTGAGCAGTAGGAGCAACGTCTTGGAAGAAAACGGGAACACATACCGGTCGTCAGCTCGCAGTCACGCGTTTTCTGTGATCAAGTTGTTTACGAAGGAAATAGACTTTCCTAATGATGCTCTTAATTATAATAATTACAGAAAGAAATAATGATATAATAACAATAACAATATGACCAGGATACCAATACGGAAAACATACTTAAATACGCTAAAATACGTACGTATAAACGGATCACATATATATATATATATATATATATATATATATATATATATATATATATATATATATATATATATATATATATTGAAAGCACACTACATTGCACCAATAAATCGTTCGGGTTAACGAACTGTGCAAGTGTATTTGAATAAATACATTATCTGATGGAATTATATATATATATATATATATATATATATATATATATATATATATATATATATATATATATATATATATATATATATATATATATATATATCGCCCCAGTGAATCACATCTATCATTAAATCCTGTGCACTAACAAAACACCATTACGGTAAACTCGGCCACACAGGCAAATTATCAACCAATAAACGGATGTACGCGGCGCACCCCTGGGGATAACTCATTTATCGACGCAACACACTATAATGAACCCACATGCACACACACACACACACACACACACACACACACACCTGGCACCCCCTCCAGACCTGACCTGACCCGACCAGCATCCGCTCTACTGACCTACATAAACACACTCTGACACACGAACATACCAACGCTTCATTATCAACCAATTAACAACCAGGGATAATTACATCTAACAATAAACGTATTATATATATATATATATATATATATATATATATATATATATATATATATATATATATATATATATATATATATATATATATTCATATATTTACACAATCGCTGTTTCCCGCGTCAGCAAGGTAGTGCCAGAAAACAGAGGAAGAATGGCTCATCCCCTCACACACACACATATACATAAACGCCCATATACGTATGCACATATACATACATATACATATCAACATATACATATACATATCAACATATACACACATATACATACACATACACAGACATATACATATACACACATGTCCATATTCATACTTGCTTGCCTTCATCCATTCTGTCGCCACCCCGTCCCACAGGAAACAGCATCGCTGCCCCCTGCTTATATATCATCATCATGTTCTTAAGGGAGATGTAAAGCGAGGTCAGACGTATAGGAACAGGTCAGGAGACAGGGTGGTGTGAGGTAGTGCGGGGCGGGCGAAAGAAAAGACCACGTTAGCAAAATGTTTTTTGGTAACGTGATGTGGCCCACCTATCACTACTACACGCACGGCGCATGAGCCTAGCCACTCGTCCGAGACGGCACGGCACAGATGGCGGTGGTGTTCACATACGAGACATCCTCTCTCTCTCTCTCTCTCTCTCTCTCTCTCTCTCTCTCTATCTCTCTCTCTCTCTCTCTCTCTCTCAGCTTTGGTGCCGCTAGTGCAACCTAAGCTAAGTTCTTTCAGGACTTTTAAAAAGAGTGTCCGTCAACTCTCCATCCTTTGCCCCAAGGTGGTTTTCTTCTTTCTTTCTTTCTTTCTTTCTTTCTTTCTTTCTGCCTCAACAACAGCCCCCCCCCCCCTACACACGTGTGGGGTTGAGGCAGAAGGAGGCATTCGGTCCACAAACATACACATATTTCATCACACACCCATACACACACACACATACACACACACACACACACACACACACACACACACACACACACACACACACAGACACAGACACACACACACAGACAGACACACACACAAGTAACGTTCTGACAAGACGTAACCCACGCGACTCGTTCCTCGTCAACTCGAAGACTCGCCTGACGAAGGCCTTGGGATGAAATATATACAAGTCAGCCCTAAGCACTTCTTTTTTCTCCCTCTTTCATCAAGCACTCAACCTTCACAGAAAACGAGGCAGGTGCACACGCACATATCTCCCCAACCCACAGGACCTCCTCCTCCTCCTCCTCCTAAGGCCCCCGGGCGCCCGAAAAACCTTCACGTACGATGGCGGGGGCGCCACGGAAAATCACGAGGTGCTGCGGAAATCCATCAAATGACCGGATACGACCGGCGCCACTTGGATGGAGGCCTTGTCTGCGGGACCGACAGACGAGGGACCGATCCCGTCAGGGCCGCCGTGCGCACCGGCCGAAGCGAGGAGGAGGAGGAGGTGGTGGTGACGGTGGTGGTGACGGTGGAGGAGGTGGTGGTGACGGTGGTGGTGGTGATGATGATGATGAATGATGATGATGGTGGTGGTGGTGATGGTGGCGGCCTCTCCCTGCGATTGTTCGGTAGGGGGAGAGGAAGGGGGAGAATGGGAGAGAGTTTGAAGTAATTACCGAGGTGACCTTCATCACGTTGTCTGGCGTTCCTGATGGTGGAGGTAGGTAGAGGGGACGGAGACACAACCCCAGCAGAGGTGAAATATCCACAGGAAAGAGGATAGAGAGGAGCATCAACAGGAGAAAGTATGTTAACGGACGCACTCATCCTACCAACGAGAGGATAGAGAGGAGCATCAACAGGAGAAAGTATGTTAACGGACGCATTAATCTACCAACGAGAGGATAGAGAGGAGCATCAACAGGAGAAAGTATGTTAACGGACGCATTAATCTACCAACGAGAGGATAGAGAGGAGCATCAACAGGAGAAAGTAAGTTAACGGACGCATTCACCTACCAACGAGAGGATAGAGATGAGCATCAACAGGAGAAAGTAAGTTAACGGACGCACTCACCTACCAACGAGAGGATAGAGAGGAGCATCAACAGGAGAAAGGATGTTAACGGACGCATTCATCTACCAACGAGAGGACAGAGAGGAGCATCAACAGGAGAAAGTAAGTTAACGGACGCACTCACCTACCAACGAGAGGATAGAGAGGAGCATCAACAGGAGAAAGGATGTTAACGGACGCACTCATCTACCAACGAGAGGATAGAGAAGAGCATCAACAGGAGAAAGTATGTTAACGGACGCACTCATCTACCAACGAGAGGAGGCACATTTCCAAAGGGAAGCGCTGCAGCAGCAGAAACAGTAACAATGGGAAGGGTGGTAGGAGAAACAGTAACGATCCCAGGGTAGGGACAGTCCTCCAGTATCGGCTGGATGGCTTTGGCTGGCTAGCTGGCCTGGTGAGGTGGCCTGGCTCCCACAACAGCGACCCCGCATGTGAGAAGCGCCGTGGAGGGGAGGCCGGCCGGACGGACGACCGACCACCCTCCTCCTCCTCCTCCTCCGGGATATCATCAGTAATTGACTCTCACAGCTTCCTGGAAATCTGGACGGCAGGCTAAGCTGATGGAATAATCTATACTGATGGATGTGTCCCTACGTCACGAACACATACACACACACACACACACACACACACACACAGAATCAGGCCCTTCGCATGGTCTGTAGTAGCGAAAACAAAAAAAAATATAATTGTCTTTTACAGGAGGACAACCTTCCATTTACAGTGGTTCCTCTTTCTATTTACAATGGCCCCTCTTTTATCTTCTTACAAATGTCCCTCTTTCCACTTACATTGGTCCCCTACTCCCACTTACAATGGTCCCCTCCTTCCACTTACAATGGTCCCCTCCTCCCACTTGTTACAATGGTCCCTTCCTTCCACTTACAATGGTCCCCTCTTTCCACTTACAATGTTCCCCTCCTTCCACTTGTTACAATGGTCCCCTCCTTCCACTTACAATGGTCCCCTCCTTCCACTTACAATGGTCCCCTCTTTCCACTTACAATGGTCCCCTCCTTCCACCTACAATGCTCCCCTCCTTCCACTTACAGTGGCGTCTCGAGATAATGTCACGTGTATCCCCAGACGTCTGTGGACACGTCAGCACGATTCACAGACTCCCAGCCGACGTGAGGGGCTGGGGGGGGGGGGGGGGGGATGAGCACTTCTCTCTACATCCACATCCGCCACCCACTTTCACCACACCATCCACCAGCACACACGTGGATCATGATCCACCACATCTATCCACTTATGACCTACATATCCAAATTACTCCACTACTGAGATACAACACTGATTCGTTTGCATAAGGACGCGGATCCACCTCACACATGCATCCCTATCCACATCCATCATCCAGTTCCACATCCACATCTTATTCCACACATCCACCGCCTATGAAACGTCCACATTCTACTCAAGTTCCACCATCCGCTACACACCCATATCCATCACCCACTACACATCCAACACACACACACACACACACACACACACACACACACACACACACATACATATACACACACACCGCCCGCTGAACATTATCTATCCCCTACACATCCATCGGCCACAACACATCCGCGACCCATTCCACAACACATCCACCACCCAACTCCACAACCACCACCACCCCACACCGCACCCCCAAACCACCCCATAACCACAGCTTATACCACGCGCACCACCCACACCATATATTCACCACAGCCACCACCGCCTACACTACAGCGAGGACAAGAACACAAAAGAAGGAAATTGTGTCATTGTCGAGGGAGATAATGAAGCCCAGGCCTTGTGATTCTGCTGAGGGAGGGAGGGAGGGAAGAAGAGAGGGAGGGAGGGAGGGAGGGAGGGAGGGAAGAAGAGAGGGAGGGAGGGAGGGAGGAAAGAAGAGAGAGCCGTGGGGGACGTGGCTTCCCCTGGTGATAGGCACCTCCGATATGTAGGGATGTGAAGGGTTGCTGGGAACGTGAGGGGTTGATGGGGTTGTGAGGGGCTGCTGAGTTTTGTGAGGGGCTGCTGGGGTTTGTGAGGGGTTGCTGGGGGATGTGAGGGGTTGCTGGGGGATGTGAGGGGTTGCTAGGGGACGTGAGGGGTTGCTAGGGGATGTGAGGGGCTGCTGGGGTTGTGAGGGGCTGCTGGGGTTGTGCCGGGTTCTTGGAAACACTTCTGGTTGCTGGATGTGAGAATGTGTGGGAGGATCGTAGGAGAAAATGGGCGGGCCATTGGGAAGTGTGTGGGAGGTGTGTGTGTGTGTGTGGGTGTGTGTGTGTGTGTGTGTGTGTGTGGGAGGACTGGGGGGTGGGTATAATGCTTATGATATTCGAGGTATAATGCCTTCAAGAATTTTAATTTGCCAATAATACGATGTCGACTCCCGTCTGCGGGAGAGAGAAGTGTCCAGTGATGGCAGGCAGTGCCCAGTGGTTGTGACTGTATAACAGGCAGTGCCCAGTGGTTGTGACTGTATAACAGGCAGTGCCCAGTGGTTGTGACTGTATAACAGGCAGTGCCCAGTGGTTGTGACCGTATAACAGGCAGTGCCCAGTGGTTGTGACTGTATAACAGGCAGTACCCAGTGGTTGTGACTGTATAACAGGCAGTGCCCAGTGGTTGTGACCGTATAACAGGCAGTGCCCAGTGGTTGTGACCGTATAACAGGCAGTGCCCAGTGGTTGTGACCGTATAACAGGCAGTGCCCAGTGGCTGTGACTGTATAACAGGCAGTGCCCAGTGGTTGTGACTGTATAACAGGCAGTGCCCAGTGGTTGTGACCGTATAACAGGCAGTGCCCAGTGGTTGTGACTGTATAACAGGCAGTGCCCAGTGGTTGTGACCGCATAACAGGCAGTGCCCAGTGGTTGTGACCGTATAACAGGCAGTGCCCAGTGGTTGTGACTGTATAACAGTCAGTGCCCAGTGGCTGTGACTGTATAACAGGCAGTGCCCAGTGGTTGTGACAGTATAACAGTCAGTGCCCAGTGGTTGTGACTGTATAACAGTCAGTGCCCAGTGGCTGTGACTGTATAACAGGCAGTGCCCAGTGGTTGTGACTGTATAACAGTCAGTGCCCAGTGGTTGTGACCGTATAACAGGCAGTGCCCAGGGGTTGTGACCGTATAACAGGCAGTACCCAGTGGTTGTGACCGTATAACAGGCAGTGCCCAGTGGTTGTGACCGCATAACAGGCAGTGCCCAGTGGTTGTGACCGTATAACAGGCAGTGCCCAGTGGTTGTGACTGTATAACAGGCAGTACCCAGTGGTTGTGACTGTATAACAGGCAGTGCCCAGTGGTTGTGACTGTATAACAGTCAGTGCCCAGTGGTTGTGACCGTATAACAGTCAGTGCCCAGTGGTTGTGACCGTATAACAGGCAGTGCCCAGGGGCTGTGACTGTATAACAGGCAGTGCCCAGTGGTTGTGACTGTATAACAGGCAGTGCCCAGTGGTTGTAACTGTATAGCAGGCAGTGCCCAGTGGTTGTGACTGTATAACAGGCAGTGCCCAGTGGTTGTGACTGTATAACAGGCAGTGCCCAGTGGTTGTGACTGTATAACAGGCAGTGCCCAGTGGTTGTGACTGTATAACAGTCAGTGCCCAGTGGTTGTGACTGTATAACAGGCAGTGCCCAGTGGTTGTGACTGTATAACAGGCAGTGCCCAGTGGTTGTGACTGTATAACAGGCAGTGCCCAGTGGTTGTGACTGTATATAACAGTCAGTACCCAGTGGTTGTGACCGTATAACAGGCAGTGCCCAGTGGTTGTGAGTGATCACTACAACATCATCCAATCTCGACAATTTCGCCCCAGCCCTTCACAGGGTGAGCGTCGGCACAGTGGGGCGGGCGCTGCTGTACCTGTGTGGGAACTGGGTGGGGTAGGAGGTGGTGGGATGTGTATGTGTGTGTGTGTGTGTGTGTGTGTGTGTGTGTGTGTGGGAGAACATCTTGGGAGTCACGGGGAGGTAATGAGAGGGGTGAGGGATTGGGCACGGTCTCCTGGGCGTCGCGGGGTTAAAATGAGGGATTTCACAAGGGATTTCGGGAAGCCGAAAGCTTTGCGGAAAGTTATGAGATTCAGGGATTTTTTGTTTGGGAGGGGGAAAAGGAGGGGATTCCCGTGAGTGGATGGCCTATGCGGGACGTTGGGATGCGGTGGGGAGCCATCGACACTTGGGGAGTAACGTTGGGAGTAACACGAGAAGGTGGGGCGAATGTGTGTGTGTGTGTGTGTGTGTGTGTGTGTGTGTGTGTGTGGGAGAGAGAGAGAGAGAGAGAGAGAGAGAGAGAGAGAGAGAGAGAGAGAGAGAGAGAGAGAGAGAGAGAGAGAGATGTGAGCCATGGACGTGTACCTCACTCTCCTACCTCCTCATCTCGCCTCTCTCCCACCCTCACTTTCCCCACTCTCACTCACACACACACACTCACACACACACACACACACACACACACACACACACACACACACACACCCTCCCTCATCTCTCCCTCGCCTGGCACCGACCGACCCCCACCCCTTGCTGGGCAGGACCTGGGAAATCCACTTTAGCGTACAAAGACACAACTAACCCTCGGTAACTCTCCTGACCCTGAACATGGTTAAGCTACTGGCTCCGTAATGGAAGAAGAGAGGTAGTAGTAGGAGGAGGAGGAGGAGGAGGCTCCGTAATGGAAGAAGAGAGGTAAGAGGAGATGTAGAAGAAGAAGGAGGAGGAGGAGGAAGGAATGAATAAATCAGGAACACGAGGATCAAGGGAGAAGCAAGCAGAACTAACAAGTGGCTCTTGGGTCCACCCAGCGCTTCCGTTGCGAGCCGCTGGTATGAAAACACCACTCGATCATAACTCAGTCATCTTGCAGGACGAGTTAACGACGTCACTGCAAACACACCTACAGAGACGGGGGAGTGAGGGAGAGGACAGTGAATCAGAAAGAGAGAGAGGGAGGGAGGGAGGTCCACGGCGGACTTTCCAACACACACACACACACACACACACAGACAATCCACACAGCACATACATAATCCAGCGCTGCAGAATAACGCAAGAGGATAATGACCATGATGGCCTGGAGGTAGCCAGGGTGTGTGTGTGTGTGTGTGTGTGTGTGTGTGTGTGTGTGTGTGTGTGTGTGAGGTGAGGTGAGGTTACAATCCCGTTGCATTATCCTCCAGCCGTCCTTCCCCCTCTCCCCCTCCTATCTTCCCTACCTCCCATCTGCTGTGGAGAGAGAGAGAGAGAGAGAGAGAGAGAGAGAGAGAGAGAGAGAGAGAGAGAGAGAGAGAGAGAGAGAGAGAGAGAGAGAGAGAGAGTGCGTCTTCGTCTCGCCTAGCCGTGTCGACCTCGCCTCCCACCGGACAACAGCTACGGGGGGGACTTCCCCTCCCCAGCTCCTTGCCCGTCCACGTGTTTCCTCCAGCTGGGACGGCACACCATAGCCAGCCATCCCTTGTGCTACGGCAGGGGGTGGTATGGCCGTGCCAGATGGCCCGAGTCATGGCCACTACGGGAACGACACACACCGGCTCGAGGACGTGGTGAGCAGGCGGCCTTCGACGTGTGGTCGACGATGTGGTCACCAGCAAAGGTCCAGATATCGCTACTGATGTCGTACGTGGCTGTTGATGTGGTCGGGGTGTGGTGGTGGTAGTGGTGGTGGTGGTGTATGGCTGGAGTATATAACCAGTCTGTGTGGTGAGAATGCGGCAGGGGTGTGGTCAGTGTGTGGCTGGGGGATATGCTCTACCTGAGGCCAGTGTGCTTTGGTGGAGGGACATGAATGGTGTATGACCAGTGTGTGTGTGTGTGTGTGTGTGTGTGTGTGTGTGTGTGTGTGTGTGTGTGTGTGGTGAGAAGGGATGTGGAAGGGATGTGAACACCGTGTGCGATGGGGAATATGCCAGTTCTTTGGGAGGGAGAAGTGTGAGTGTACGGACATCAGGTGTGGTGTGGATATGTGTATACAAGGAGACGATGCAGCCATAACACGGTAGGAATTGTGGCTGATAATGATTAGAGAGGAATGTTGAAATCCTGTGGCAGGAACCACGGTAGGGGATCGTTGTGTGTGTGTGAGAATGTGGCGTGGGAATGGATTTAGGTTGGCTGGGGTTCCCGGACGCATGCCATGCCGGAAGAGGATCGAGGTACTGACGGACGACGAGAGGCAGGATCTGGGACGGAGTGCCGGACGAAGGAGAGTGAGGTGCTGCCGGACGATGCAAAAAAGGTAGGATATCCCTACGACGAAATGCCGGACGAAGGAGAGTGAGGTGCTGCCGGACAATGGAAATAAGGCAGGATCTACGACGAAGTGCCGGACGAAGGAGAGTGAGGTGCTGCCGGACGATGGAATAAAGGCAGGATATCCCTACGACGAAGTGCCGGACGAAGGAGAGTGAGGTGCTGCCGGACGATGGAAAAAAAAGGCAGGATCTACGACGAGGTGCCGGACGAAGGAGAGTGAGGTGCTGCCGTACGATGGAAAAAAGGCAGGATCTACGACGAAATGCCGGACTAAAGAGAGTGAAGCACCTGACGGGCGATGGAAGGGCGTCACCATCGGCCGCTCAAATCACCGATTTCATTTTTCTGATCATTATTTCTACCGCAGGAATGTGGGGAAGGTATCACACCCTCTTCTCCCCACACAACCCCACCATCCTGTGGGCGGTGGCGGGTCAAGAGGAAACAGACTGGGGGTGCGCGTGAAGCGACCAGGAATGTGTGCGCGTGAAGCGACCAGGAATGTGTGCGCGTGAAGCGACCAGGAATGTGTACGCGTGAAGCGACCAGGAATGTGTGCGCGTGAAGCGACCAGGAATGTGTGCGCGTGAAGAGACCAGGAATGTGTGCGCGTGAAGCGACCAGGAATGTGTACGCGTGAAGCGACCAGGAATGTGTGCGCGTGAAGCGACCGGGAATGTGTACGCGTGAAGCGACCAAGAATGTGTACGCGTGAAGCGACCAGGAATGTCTGAGCAAAACCACAAGAAACAAGACGGGATGACCAAGTAGGGACAGCAAAGTTACAACGCCTCTCAATGACTGGGGTCAAGTTGGCAAAGTTTGGGACACTACTTCTGAAGTAACTTGGGCAAAGTTTGGGATACTTCTCAAGTACCTGGGACTGAGCTGGGATACTTCCCAAGCACCTGGGGCTGAGCTGGGATACTTCTCAACCACATGGGGGTAAGCTGGGAATACTTCTCCGGTACCAGGGACAAATCTGGGATACCCTTAAATTAATCTGGGACAAAATTAGAATGCTTCTAAATTTTACTGGGACAGAGTGAGGATATTTCTCAATTATACTAGGATGAGGATAGCTAGGTAGATAGATAGATAGATAGACACATACATACATATATAGACAGATAGATAGATACATAGATAGATAGATAACACCAATCACCTACAATACTTAACAATTCTTGTTTTTTCTTTCTACCAGGGAAAGACTGGTACGTTATCTTGCACCAGAACCAGGAACACCGTCAGCTCCCCTGCATCAACGCTGGGGACATTTGGCGAAGTTTACCTCGCCGACAGAGGACGCGTCTTTGAAAATGAACAAGTGATTCAAAATACATGCGCGTGTGGACGAGGCCAAGGCTCTGAACGAAGGCTTCATACGACTTCTGGCACGACACGTCCAACGATGTCAATAAGAAATAACACACACACACACACACACACACACACACACACACACACTCTCTCTCTCTCTCTCTCTCTCTCTCTCTCTCTCTCTCTCTCTCTCTCTCTCTTGATCCACAGGTATATTGTTACCCAGGGAGGAACAGAGAAAAAAGAGGAGGCGTGAACACTTACATTACATACTCGAAATACTTTAAAAAAAAAATAAGAATTTTCGTGTAACAATAACTCTCTTCTCTTTCTATAACTTCCCATTTTCTATTCACTTTCCCCTTGACTAATTGAGCAGCCAGCCAGCCAACCAGCCAGCCAGCCAGGGACTGTGGGAGGCCCACAGAAAAAAAGTTTCCAAGGCAGACTATTCTATTTCCCGCGCCGCGTGAAAGAGCGTCGCACCCCAGCGGACCCGCTGCAAGAGGGGGGGCGCCGCCTCCTCCTCCTCGCTCACCACTTTCACCCCCCGCGACACCCAATCTAACTTCCATTGGGCCCGATGGACGGTGTGAATGAGGGAGAGGGGAGGGGGAAGGGAGGTGGTGGAGAGAGGGGAAGGGAGAGGTTGGGGAGGAGGAGGGGGAGATGTGGTGAAGTAAATACGAGAAGGCAATGTAAATGGAGAGAGAGGGGGGAGGGGGAGAGGAAGTGGGAGTAAATGAGAGAGAGACACACACACGTGAATCAGGAGAGGGGTGGGGGAGAAACGAGGAGAGGGTTTGATTAAAGGGAATGGGATACGATGGTGTGAATGAAGGAGTAGGACCGCGTGAATACAAGAATGAAAGGGCGTGGATGCCGGAATAAAAGTGAGAGAATGAAGGGATACGAGTGCGTGAAAGAAGGAACGAGAGGGTGTGAATGAAGGCTTAATCAGGGTATGACTGAAGAAATAGGAAAGTGCAAACGAAAGAAAAAACATGAAGGAAGGAAGAGAAAAAAAAAAGTGTCGATGAAGGAACAAGAGATAAGCGTGTGAATGAAGGAAAAGAGAGAAAACATGTGAAAATGTTGTGGATAAATTGAGAAACAAAAAAGATGAAGTGAGAAAAGTTAGTGTATATATGTGTGTGTGTGTGTGTGTGTGTGTGTGTGTGTGTGTGTGTGTGTGTGTGTGTGTGTAGACATTACTTCCCCTTCACCGTCAAGACATCAATGCTTCTTCTTCCCTTCACAAGACATCATCTCTCGTCTGACCAATCAAGCCTTCACCTCCCCTTCCCAAACCACACCCGTCAGCCCTTCTGCAACAACTTACCCTAATCCCCGATGAACACCCCTTTCTAAATCAACTCCCCGCATCTCCAACAATCACCACCACCCCGTCTTCCCTCCCCAGTCTATACCAACCGGCCTAATCTCCCAATACCCTGGCTTACAATCCACACCATCACTTGTCTCGTTCTCCAATACGACTCTAAGGCCTTCTCGTAACAAGCAACACCTTCCCCCTCCTTACACCATCTCCCCGTAACCATCCACCGTCACATTACGCCGTAACCACCTGCCGTCACAATTTGGGAGCCCGGAATAGATCTATTCTGTGTGTATTTTGACTTATCTACGACCCACCTACAAAATCCCCCCTCCTAACAACCCAATTTTCTCTCAAGGTGATGCATTCCCGACCACCCACCCCCCCCTCTTTATTGTTATGGCTTACTGGTGTTGTAAACATGATCATCTTATGATCACTATCCAGTCATATATATATATATATATATATATATATATATATATATATATATATATATATATATATATATATATATATATATATATATATGCCTGTATCATCACTATCCGCAGTCATATATATGGCTATATCTTCACTACCCACAGTCATATATATGGCCTCTATCATCACTATCCACAGTTAAATATATGGCCTATATCATCACTATCCAGTCATATATATGGCCTATATTATCACTATCTACAGTTATATATATGGCCTCTATCATCTCCGTGAATCCATAGTCATAAATATGGCCTGTATTATCTCTGTGTAACCACAGTCATATACATATATATACATGGCCTCTTATCATCATCTAAGTCTACAACCTGAGCCCTCTCCCTCATAACACTTTCCCATTATACACCTGATCCATTCCAATCAGCCATACCCCTCCACTCCAGGCTTACCTTCCGCACCCGTATAACTCAAGGGTACGTGTTTCCCTACCCAACCTATTACCCAGGTAAATCACATTTACGATACCTCCCTCACCAGGCCTACTGTACTCGCCTCCCTTCACTCACCGTTATATGCCCCCTTCACCATGATCCCCAGCCCCACCCCTTTCTCAACCCAACTACTTCTCCTCGGAACCCATCACCACATCCCCCTGAGCAGCCTCACAACCCATTCCACACCTCCGATACGGCCACCGTGTTCCCTCCTCCCTCACACCGATCACCAAACTCCCCCTCTTCGGAGACTCACCACACCGCTCCCCTAAACCCCCCATCCCACTATCGAATCTCACCACACCACACAGCATAAAACCCCCCAAACCCTCCTTTCCACCACACCACCCTACCCCATCACCATTCCCCAAACAGGCTGACCATTCTCCCATTACCCAGTGAAACACTGCCGGCGCCATTAACCGTATATTCCATTACAGTAAAATATGCCACCATCCTCCTCCCCCCGCACATCCAGCTACCCATCCCTGACACTCTGGTAACCCAAACTTTTAATGTCTGTGGTAATTGCTCTCCACGTTCAGTCGCTCACTAATTAACTCCAGCATTACCTTCCCGACCAACAAATGTAACATAATATATATATATATATATATATATGTATATATATTAGGAAGGATCACACTGGAGAGCGTATGATCAAGAATATGAACTGAATGTTACATTTCTTTCTTGTATCTCGATCTGATAATGTGATTATAACACGAAAGTGCACTTGGGAACTTGTCGTGTTTCATTTCCCCGTGGACTAACAGGAATATATATATATATATATATATATATATATATATATATATATATATATATATATATATATATATATATATATATATAGTCTTGGTTTTATAAACCCAGGACCTCTTTCTACTGGCTGCGCTACTTCCAGTCACAGGGAAATGTGCACTTCTATTGAGTGGGAAGTTCTTTGGCGAGACTGTGCCCTCCCGATGATCAGCCTCGCTAAAGGTGACTTTTCACTCGCGGCGTAGCCTCCGGAAACACACACACACACACATACACACACACACACATATACATATATATATATATATATATATATATATAATATATATATATATATATATATATATATATATATATATATATATATATATATATATATATATATATATATATGTATATATCATTTTATCTTTTTGAATATCCGATTTCGTTATACAATATAAAAGTCACATTCACGGTATTTACAGTAAAGGCGACCTACTCTCCCAGCTGCTGCTGTCACCACCTCTTCCTCCTCTTTCAATCTTCTCTGATAACGAGTGAGGAAAAAAAAAAAAAAAAAGGGAATAGAAAAAAAAAATATTTAATAAAATTTCCATGTAAATCTCCAGCTTACGAAAGGGCAGCACTACACTCAACTGTCCCGTTTTCTAAATATATCTCTCCTGTAAATTACGTCGGGGGAAGTAATGTCGCAGATCACATTACACGAGAGAAAATAACTTTCAGTCCCCAGCTTACCGCCTACTGCAGGCTAGGGTCGCACCCGCCCGCCCGCACTCACACACACACACACTGTGTCTCTCTCACAAGCACACACACACACACACACACACACACTGTGTCTCTCTCACAAGCACACACACACACACACACACATACATTGTGTCTCCCTCACACACACACAAACACCCACACACACACACACACACACACACACACACATTGTGTCTCCCTCACAAGCACACACACACACACACACACACACACACTGTGTCTCCCTCACAAGCACACACACACACACACACACACACACAAACACACACACACACACACACACACACATACACTGTGTATGCCTCACACACACACACACAAGCCACGACTACAGCCCAAATCCTTGCCCTCCTCACGTCCACTGTCGTCTTCAACCTGCACACCTCTCAAAATTTATGGCTCTCTCTCTCTCTCTCTCTCTCTCTCTCTCTCTCTCTCTCTCTCTCTCTCTCTCTCTCTCTCTCTCTCTCTCTGTCATTCCTCTCCTCCGGTCTCCAAAAAAGTACAACTCTCCTCGCCTCTCTCTCTCTCTCATTCCTTATTCCTCCAATTTCTGCAACCAATTTACCCAATTCCCCCTCGTACTGGCTCGTGTAACCAGATCACCACCGCCTATATTTCCTTGTCCTTTTTCCGCATGCAGCCAAAATTACAGGTGCCTCTCTCTCTCTCTCTCTCTCTCTCTCTCTCTCTCTCTCTCTCTCTCTCTCTCTCTCTCTCTCTCTCTCTCCCTGCCTCTCACACAGCCAAGATTCTAGTGCCTTTCCTCTCTCTCTCTCTCTCTGCCTCTCATGCAGCCAAGATTACAGTTCCTCGCGCCCTGCCTCTCCTACAGCCAGGATTCCAGTTCCTCTCTTTCTCTCCCTGCCTCTCACACAGCCAAGAAGATTCTAGTGCCTCTCCTCTCTCTCTCTCTCTCTGCCTCTCATGCAGCCAAGACTCCAGTTCCTCGCGCCCTGCCTCTCCTACAGCCAAGATTCCAGTTTCCTCTCTCTCTCTCTCCCTACCTCTCACACAGCCAAGAAGATTCTAGTGCCTCTCTTCTCTCCCTGCCTCTCACAACAACCAAAAAAACCTAGTTCCTCCACCCTGTCTCAGATTTACCACCCACGTCTCCCCACCTCCCTTCCCCTTCTCGACCAAAACCACTCCTCGACCACCACCCCCGTCTCTACCTGCCAAAGGCTGACAGGTCTTCCACTCTCACATGAACGGCGTCTCCCAAATTCTCTCTCTCTCTCTCTCTCTCTCTCTCTCTCTCTCTCTCTCTCTCTCTCTCTCTCTCTCTCTCACTCACACACACACACAAACACAAACCCCTTCCCTCACACACAAAACCCCTTCACTTCTCCTTCCCTCCCTCCCTCCAAGAGAATTCACAACACCCGCGTCCTTCCACCATATATCTGCGCCCTCCCCTCCTCTCCTTCTTCCTCGTCCCTCCTCCTCCTCCTCCAGCAGGAGTGGGAGAGTATCGTGTGACGCCTCCTCCTAATGGTTCGTGGAAGGACCCAAACTTCCACACCGTTCCCCGCCATAGCCGAACGGGGAGGGGAGGGAACTCAAGTGACCAGCCAGCTCTCCCCTCCACCTCGCGCCTCACCGAGATCTGACCTCGGCTGACCTGTGAAGAAGGCGGAGGGGGATCACACAACGCACTCGTTTCATACACGATACTGACACGACCCCCACGGTGCACTATGACCCTCTACCTTATGTCTAAGTTCATTTTCAGAGCACCCGAGATGTTTCCCGCGCACGCTGCCCCTTCAACGCAGGGAGACGGAAGCGTTTGACTTGGCGTATTCGCACGGCTGCGAAAACCGTTTTCTGTCTTTTCTTTTTTTACGCAGACCGTGTGACTCTTTTTTACACAGACCGTGTGACTCTTTTTTTACAAAGACCGTGTGACTTTTTTTACACAGACCGTGTGACTCTTTTTTTACACAGACCGTGTGACTCTTTTTTACACAGACCGTGTGACTCTTTTTTACACAGACCGTGTGACTCT
>NC_092255.1:17680562-17683062 GCF_036320965.1 Panulirus ornatus
TCACTCACTATGTGATCACATATGCTCTCACTCACTCACTATGTGATCACATATGCTCTCACTCACTCACTATGTGATCACATATGCTCTCACTCACTCACTATGTGATCACATATGCTCTCACTCACTCACTATGTGATCACATATGCTCTCACTCACTCACTATGTGATCACATATGCTCTCACTCACTCACTATGTGATCACATATGCTCTCACTCACTCACTATGTGATCACATATGCTCTCACTCACTCACTATGTGATCACATATGCTCTCACTCACTCACTATGTGATCACATATGCTCTCACTCACTCACTATGTGATCACATATGCTCTCACTCACTCACTATGTGATCACATATGCTCTCACTCACTCACTATGTGATCACATATGCTCTCACTCACTCACTATGTGATCACATATGCTCTCACTCACTCACTATGTGATCACATATGCTCTCACTCACTCACTATGTGATCACATATGCTCTCACTCACTCACTATGTGATCACATATGCTCTCACTCACTCACTATGTGATCACATATGCTCTCACTCACTCACTATGTGATCACATATGCTCTCACTCACTCACTATGTGATCACATATGCTCTCACTCACTCACTATGTGATCACATATGCTCTCACTCACTCACTATGTGATCACATATGCTCTCACTCACTCACTATGTGATCACATATGCTCTCACTCACTCACTATGTGATCACATATGCTCTCACTCACTCACTATGTGATCACATATGCTCTCACTCACTCACTATGTGATCACATATGCTCTCACTCACTCACTATGTGATCACATATGCTCTCACTCACTCACTATGTGATCACATATGCTCTCACTCACTCACTATGTGATCACATATGCTCTCACTCACTCACTATGTGATCACATATGCTCTCACTCACTCACTATGTGATCACATATGCTCTCACTCACTCACTATGTGATCACATATGCTCTCACTCACTCACTATGTGATCACATATGCTCTCACTCACTCACTATGTGATCACATATGCTCTCACTCACTCACTATGTGATCACATATGCTCTCACTCACTCACTATGTGATCACATATGCTCTCACTCACTCACTATGTGATCACATATGCTCTCACTCACTCACTATGTGATCACATATGCTCTCACTCACTCACTATGTGATCACATATGCTCTCACTCACTCACTATGTGATCACATATGCTCTCACTCACTCACTATGTGATCACATATGCTCTCACTCACTCACTATGTGATCACATATGCTCTCACTCACTCACTATGTGATCACATATGCTCTCACTCACTCACTATGTGATCACATATGCTCTCACTCACTCACTATGTGATCACATATGCTCTCACTCACTCACTATGTGATCACATATGCTCTCACTCACTCACTATGTGATCACATATGCTCTCACTCACTCACTATGTGATCACATATGCTCTCACTCACTCACTATGTGATCACATATGCTCTCACTCACTCACTATGTGATCACATATGCTCTCACTCACTCACTATGTGATCACATATGCTCTCACTCACTCACTATGTGATCACATATGCTCTCACTCACTCACTATGTGATCACATATGCTCTCACTCACTCACTATGTGATCACATATGCTCTCACTCACTCACTATGTGATCACATATGCTCTCACTCACTCACTATGTGATCACATATGCTCTCACTCACTCACTATGTGATCACATATGCTCTCACTCACTCACTATGTGATCACATATGCTCTCACTCACTCACTATGTGATCACATATGCTCTCACTCACTCACTATGTGATCACATATGCTCTCACTCACTCACTATGTGATCACATATGCTCTCACTCACTCACTATGTGATCACATATGCTCTCACTACACACAGGCACAACATCCGAGCCTCACATCAGACCTGTGTAAGCCAACCGAGGTACGACTTGCCTACCACTGGTGTCCTCCTGTGTGTGTGTGTGTATATATACATATGGACTCTGGTTCCCATTACTGCATTGTTATTCTTTTAAACAGCTCCGGGAAATAAAAGCGACTCCATTACTGGGAATAAATACGAGACACACGCAGGGGGTGAGGGTAAGTAAATACACGAGGGGGGAAGTATTCCAATTTGGGGAGGAGGAGGAGGGAGGACAACGTTCTGTTTCACTGTATCGACGCTTTCAACTCTTAGTTTGTGGAGTTGTCAGGTCCGATAACTTTACACCCCTTACGCACGACAACCCAAACATCCCGGGTTCGGCGTCAAAACTTGGACGCGAGTAAGCGAAATACGCAAAACTGTGGAATGCTCTTCGTGGGTTTTTTTTTTACAGTCTTTGTGACGCTGTGGGTTCGATACGCCTCCAAACCCAAGACAAGTGGGTCAATATAGTCCTATAATGCATTTAAGATCCATTATTAGTTCACGAGACAAAAAAGAACTGTCACGCCTCTTCC
>NC_092255.1:17688062-17756467 GCF_036320965.1 Panulirus ornatus
ATTTCCAGCCCCCCGCTCCCTCCCCTTTTAGTCGCCTTCTACGATACGCAGGGAATACGTGGGAAGTATTCTTTCTCCCTTATCCCCAGGGATAATATATATACATATATATATATATATATATATATATATATATATATATATATATATATATATATATATATATATATATATATATCGTGAATCAGTCATGTAACGTAAGGCCACAGCAATCATCAACAGAACACAGTAAAACGCGACACTCAAGTCTCGCCCATGCGACACAATGCGACGCGCCAGACCTTCGACTCTCGACTAACCTTCTGCAATCTGGGTCTCCTTCTCACGGGGACGTATATATATATATATATATCATTTTTCCCCTCCCTCTCCTCTTCAACCATTAAGATGTCTCTACGGAGAAGCGTAATATATTTTCAAATGTGATTTTGTATGCCACATGAGCTATTACTGACGACCACTTTATGGAGGAGGAGGAGGAGGAGGAGGAAGAAGAGGAAGAGGATGGAGAGGTGGAGGAGGAAGGAAGGAAGGAGAGGTGGGTGGCTGATGACGCCGCCTCCATCAGGAGTTGCATCGTCGAGGGCGTTTCCGCCACGAGAAAAGATATGAAGTGTGAGGTCTCGTTCTCTGTGTTATATTTAATATCCACCGGCCCTCTCTGGAGGAGGAGGAGGAGGAGGAGGAGGAGGAGGAGGAGGAGGAGGAGGAGGAGGAGGAGGAGGACGACGACGACGACGACGACGACGACGACGACGACGACGAGGAAGAAGAACAAGAGAAGGAGGAGCAGGAGGTCAAACAAGAAACCAAGAGCGGCAACGGGACGAGCAGCGTCAGGAGCCTGTACAGCAACAGAACCCCCGGAACCGTGGCAACAGATGAAATAATAACTCACCTGCAACGCCAGCGGAATCTGGAGAAGCAGACGGACGAAGCAGGAGCAGCAGCAGAAGCAGGAGCAGCAGCAGAAGCAGGAGCAGCAGTAGAAGTAGTAGCAGCAGTAGCGACATCACGTGCACCAGAGCCAGCATGTGACACAGAATGTTAAAGTACTGCCTGGTGCAGCAGAGGGGTCCAGCAACCACGAGGACAGAAACAACAGGAGCAGCAACAGATGCAACAACAGGAGGAACAGCAGGAGCAGCAACAGATGCAACAACAGGAGGAGGAACAGCAAGAGCACCAACAGATGCAACAACAGGAGGAGGAACAGCAGGAGCAGCAACAGATGCAACAACAGGAGCAGCAACAGATGCAACAACAGGAGGAGGAACAGCAGGAGCAGCAACAGATGCAACAACAGGAGGAGGAACAGCAAGAGCACCAACAGATGCAACAACAGGAGGAGGAACAGCAGGAGCAGCAACAGATGCAACAACAGGAGGAGGAACAGCAAGAGCACCAACAGATGCAACAACAGGAGGAGGAACAACAGGAGCAGCAACAGATGCAACAACAGGAGGAGGAACAACAGGAGCAGCAACAGATGCAACAACAGGAGGAGGAACAACAGGAGCAGCAACAGATGCAACAACAGGAGGAGGAACAGCAAGAGCACCAACAGATGCAACAACAGGAGGAGGAACAGCAGGAGCAGCAACAGATGCAACAACAGGAGGAGGAACAACAGGAGCAGCAACAGATGCAACAACAGGAGGAACAGAAGGAGCAGCAACAGATGTAAGAACCCCAAAGAGATGGGAAAGGAGCAGCAACAGAGGCAAGGGCAGCAGACAGACGGAACAGCAAGAGCAGACAGAGATGAAGGAACAGCAGAGAAACACTGTACTGCTGATGTCGCAGCAATATCAGAACACCCACCCCCCGTTTCTGGACCAGTGTGGTCCGCGGGAATCATGACGCAGCCACCAGTGGTCCGCGGGAATCATGACGCAGCCACCAGTGGTCCGCGGGAATCATGACGCAGCCACCAGTGGTCCGCGGGAATCATGACGCAGCCACCAGTGGTCCGTGGGAATCATGACGCAGCCACCAGTGGTCCGCGGGAATCATGAACCACACACCAGTGATCCGCGGGAATCATGACGCAGCCACCAGTGGTCCGCGGGAATCATGACAGAGCCACTAGTGGTCCGCGGGAATCATGACGCAGCCACCAGTGGTCCGCGGGAATCATGACGCAGCCACCAGTGGTCCGCGGGAATCATGACGCAGCCACCAGTGGTCCGCGGGAATCATGACGCAGCCACCAGTGGTCCGCGGGAATCATGACGCAGCCACCAGTGGTCCGTGGGAATTATGACGCAGCCACCAGTGGTCCGCGGGAATCATGACGCAGTCACCAGTGGTCCGCGGGAATCATGACGCAGCCACCAGTGGTCCGCGGGAATCATGACGCAGCCACCAGTGGCCCGCGGGAATCATGACGCAGCTACCAGCGGCCCGTGAGAATCATGAACCACACACCAGTGGTCCGTGGGAATCATGACGCAGCCACCAGTGGTCCGCGGGAATCATGACGCAGCCACCAGTGGTCCGCGGGAATCATGAACCACACACTAGTGGTTCAGGAGAACCTAGAGATGGTCATCTGCCCAAACTCGGAACACCGACCTCGCCAGCAGGCAAGCGACAAGCCAGTCCCTCCACACCTGTTAGTGTGCATGTAACCAGGGGTTACCATGCACACCCCCTTCACCATAGCACCACCTTATCCTGGGGCGCCCTCCACAATCCTCTCCCACCCCAAACAGACTAGCCAGCGTCCATCTATCCTGGGGCGCCGTCCACAACCCTCTCCCACCCCAAACAGACTAGCCAGCGTCCATCTATCCTGGCGCGCCGTCCACAACCCTCTCCCACCCCAAACAGACTAGCCAGCGTCCATCTATCCTGGCGCGCCGTCCACAACCCTCTCCCACCCCAAACAGACTAGCCAGCGTCCATCTATCCTGGGGCGCCGTCCACAACCCTCTCCCACCCCAAACAGACTAGCCAGCGTCCATCTATCCTGGCGCGCCGTCCACAACCCCCCAAACATACTAGCCAGTACCCACACGTCCTGCTGTCTCTCTCTCTCTCTCTCTCTCTCTCTCTCTCTCTCTCTCTCTCTCTCTCTCTCTCTCTCTCTCTCTCTCTCACTCACACCTCTGCAAAAACAATCGATGGTGGTCCCCGCAAAGGACAGAGAGAGAGAGAGAGAGAGAGAGAGAGAGAGAGAGAGAGAGAGAGAGAGAGAGAGAGAGAGAGAGAGAGAGAGAGATACGACAGGACGTGTGGGTGCTGGAGGAACACAGGTGGTGACGGACCAATCTACCTCTACGCTATCTACACGCAACGCCCCCCCCACCGCCGGCGTACACCCACCCACCTGGGGCCATCATTGCATATAATACCTCCGCTCCTGCTTGTGGGGGACGTAATGGAAGGGGAAAACTGGCGAGACCTGGGAAGGGAGGTCAGGGAAAGTGACACAGATAGATGGGATACGCTTCCGTGATTGGGAGGGAAAGAATGGGAGGACATGGGAAAGCCAAGATAACACAAGACCCGATGGTCTATGCCCAGGTTATCTGCTGGAGGACAGTAATAGTATACCCTCATGGCAGTACATGGGAAAGCCAGATAATACAAGACCTGATGGTCTACGACGAGGTAAGCAGCTGGAGGACAGTAATAATTACCCAATTACGTAATCTACATGACCTGTAATGGGGAGAGAGCTGGGGAAGGCGGGTGAGGTCGCGGGAATGGGAGACGGATGGGACGCTGGGGGAAGGTTTCAAACGAGGGAAGGAACAGGGAGAGAGTTGGGGGAAGGAGGACGTGATGAAGGTCTTATGCCCGCGGGGGGAATAATGTCGTCCAATTCTCTGCCCTCGGTGTCCACAACCTACCAGCCCTCCCCCTTCCTCCCTCCCCTCCCCTCCCCCACATCCTGCTCTGCTGGTGCCACGAGGTAAGGTATTATCCCTCCCCTCCCCTCACCTTCCCCTCCCATCCCCAGCCTTATCCCATCCTTTACATTTCCTAAGGTGCATCTCTTGATCTCTTTCTGTCCTATGAAATATTCCTCTCTCTCTCTCTCTCTCTCTCTCTCTCTCTCCTCCCAGTTACATCTGTGTCCACCACACAAAGTCTACCTCCGTTTTCCACCCGCCTTCCCTCGTTCCGAGACCTCCCTTTTCTCCAGTTATAACCACAATTCAATTCCCTCTACCAAAGCTCCGTCGCCCCCTTTTCCATACCGGTTCCCCCCCCCCACACACCCCAACAATCCCTGCTCTCGTGTCGCGCTTTTTCTCGAGCAGAACACACGTCCCTCCCCTTCTAGCCCTCCTCAACCGCTCTTACATTTTCTGTGACTGAAGCCATCTGCCGCCGCCGCCACTACCACCACCACTACCCCTGCCACTAGCTGCTTCCTTTCTCATCTCCGCCGTCGCCACTAGCTGCCACCAAGTGTCTCATCCTTGCCACCAGCTGCTGCTCCCATCCCTGCCACCGGCTAGTCCCCTATCCCTGCTACCAGCTGGGCTCGCTTACCCCTGCCACCAGCTGTCCAGTCACCAACTCCTGCTTCGCTGAAAGCCAGTTACCCCCATTAGGCGGACACTTCCTCTCGCGTTACCTCACTCCTTCACCCGGTTCTCTCTCACGTGGATTCTTGTGTGTTAACCCACCCTCCCCTGTTCGCCCATTTCAATCATGAGGACGCACTCTCGTGTCAGCCTCCTTGATCCTACCAGTTCTATTATGAGGACTCTCAGTTACCCTCCCCGTTCATCCTGTTCTATTATGAGGACTCCAGGTTACCCTCCCCGTTCATCCTGTTCTATTATGAGGACTCCAGGTTACCCTCCCCGTTCATCCTGTTCTATTATGAGGACTCTCAGTTACCCTCCCCGTTCATCCTGTTCTATTATGAGGACTCCAGGTTACCCTCCCCGTTCTTCCTGTTCTATTATGAGGACTCCAGGTTACCCACTCCAGGTTACCCTCCCTGTTCTTCCTGTTCTATCATGAGGACTCCACAGTCCCCATATCACCCTCCTTGTTCATCCTGTTCTATCATGAGGACTCCATCATCACCATGTTAACCTCCCTGTTCATCCTGTTCTATCACGTGTGGGGGCCCAAGTTACCCTAACTGTTCATCCTGTTCTATCACGTGTGGGGGCCCAAGTTACCCTAACTGTTCATCCTGTTCTATCACGTGTGGGGCCCAAGTTACCCTAACTGTTCATCCTGTTCTATTGGGGCCCAAGTTACCCTAACTGTTCATCCTGTTCTATTGGGGCCCAAGTTACCCTAACTGTTCATCCTGTTCTATCACGTGTGGGGCCCAAGTTACCCTAACTGTTCATCCTGTTCTATCACGTGTGGGCCCAAGTTACCCTAACTGTTCATCCTGTTCTATCACGTGTGGGGCCCAAGTTACCCTAACTGTTCATCCTGTTCTATCACGTGTGGGGGCCCAAGTTACCCTAACTGTTCATCCTGTTCTATCACGTGTGGGGCCCAAGTTACCCTAACTGTTCATCCTGTTGTATCACGTGTGGGGGCCCAAGTTACCCTAACTGTTCATCCTGTTCTATCACGTGTGGGGGCCCAAGTTACCCTAACTGTTCATCCTGTTCTATCACGTGTGGGGGCCCAAGTTACCCTAACTGTTCATCCTGTTCTATCACGTGTGGGGGCCCAAGTTACCCTAGCTGTTCATCCTGTTCTATCACGTGTGGGGGCCCAAGTTACCCTAACTGTTCATCCTGTTCTATCACGTGTGGGGGCCCAAGTTACCCTAACTGTTCATCCTGTTCTATCACGTGTGGGGCCCCAAGTTACCCTAACTGTTCATCCTGTTCCATCGTGAGGACTTCCTCTCATGTCACCCTCTACGTCCATGTCTTGCACCCTGCCGCCCATTCTTGGTTTCTCGAACTCCAGCGACCCATATCATCCCGGGATGTGGTTCTTATAGCTTCCCCTAGAGTCCCACCGAAGGGAAGGAGGGTGGAGGACAGCTTGTGAGTCCCATGGCAAGCACTAGAACCTACTGGTTACTGAGAGTTTTGATGCAAGAACGAGACACTGAGAAGTCTAAAATTCATTCACACAGACTTGCATATTTCGGATTTCTTCTTCAAAGGATTTCTAAAGAGATTCTACACTGACGCTGGGGCCAAAATCTATGCCGCGAGCCTAAACTATCTAATATATATATATATATATATATATATATATATATATATATATATATATATATATATATGTGTGTGTGTGTGTGTATATGTATATGTATATGTCTGTGCGTGTATATATATGTATACATTGAGATGTATAGGGATGTATATTTGCGTGTGTGGACGTGTATGTGTATACATGTGTATGCGGGTGGGTTGGGCCATTCTTTCGTCTGTTTCCTTGCGCTACCTCGCTAACGCGGGAGACAGCGACAAAGCTAAATACAATAAATAAATGATATATATATATATATATATATATATATATATATATATATATATATATATATATATATATATATATTCCTATGAATCCACTGGGAAATGAAACAGGGTAAGTTCCCTTTCTCGTCCACATAGTAAATTCATAAGCTTCTTGCCAGTCTTGGACACACCCGACATCCCTTCCAGCAGTCGTCTGTTTACCAAATGGCGTCCTAGCTACGCCTCTTCGTTGTATATCAACCGACTGTCACATTTCTTTCTTGTGTTCTCCCCTGATGATGTGATTATGACACGAAAGTGCACTTGGGAACTTACCGTGTTTCATTTCCCTCGTGGATCGCCATTGTTACGGAGACCAAGGTTTGATCGCTCCTACCCCGGCCTATCATCTAGCCCGGGGCTACCCAATCTAGTCCGGGGCTAGCCAATCTAGACCGGGGCTATCAAATCTAGCCCGGGGCTACCCAATCTAGCCCGGGGCTACCCAATCTAGACCGGGGCTACCCAATCTAGCCAGGGGCTATCCAATCTAGCCCAGGGCTATCCAATCTAGCTCAGGGCTATCCAATCTAGCCCGGAGCTATCTAATCTAGCCTGGGGCTATCCAATCTAGTCCGGGGCTACCCAATCCAGCCCGGGGCTAACTCACATTAATGGAAAGGCCATATGTTTAACTCAAATTTCTTTTTCTAAACATTTCATTCAAATTATCACAATTGATCATCACACGTTCCATTCAGCTAATTAACACAGTTGGTCACGGTATAAAAAAAAATGTACGTAAAATTTCGTTATCACTTAAATAGATAAATATTTATCATTAATTCAGGGTAATTGTTCTATTAGTCTATCAAAGGGCCAATGGTACAACCACTCAAGGGCAGGCAGGGTCTGGTCCTGAGGGATCCGCCCTGGTCTCCCCTTACCTTACGTGTATATACGTGTACACTCCAACGTGGAGGTGAGGGGTCAGAGACCTGACATAGTGCAGATGGCAAGCAGCCTCGGAGATCCAGGAAGAAGGAGGAGAAGAAGAAGAAGAAGAAGAAGAAGAAGAAGAAGAAGAAGAAGAAGAAGAAGAAGAAGAGGAAGAAGAAGAAGAAGAAGAAGAAGAAGAAGAAGAAGAAGAAGAGGAAGAAGAAGAAGAAGAAGAGGAAGAAGAAGAAGAAGAAGAAGAAGAGAGAAGAAGAAGAAGAAGAAGAGGAAGAAGAAGAAGAAGAAGAAGAAGAAGGGAAAATAGAGAAGGATGATCAGTGTAAGATGTGGAAGGGGAGGGGGGTGGCGCGCGACGGTGCTATACACAGAGAAGGTTTCGCAAATGAATAGGGAAATAAGGTTGTCTGCGAGCTCAGTGTGTGTGTGTGTGTGTGTGTGTGTGTGTGTGTGTGTGTGTGTGTGTGTGTGTGAAGTCTCCGCGGCGCACAGAAGTTCACGCGAAAAATAATAATATATACAAAAGAAGTGTATATCTACCTAGGGTAGAGGGGGAAAGTTATTCCACGCGACCTGTTGCCAAACCTGCCAAAGCAAGTGGTAAAACCCCTGGCTGGTCCTGGGCACGGCCAGCCAACAACGTAAACAAAAGGCAATATAGTTTCATACCACAGCTCACTGCCTCCATACTACACACCACACCCCGCCCCACCACAGCTCACTGCCTCCATACTACACACCACACCCCGCCCCACCACCACACCCATCCCATCCATTCCTCCACATCCCGCCCTCATCAAACCCACCCCACCCTCCTACCCACCAACACCAACAAGGGAAAGAGGAGGATGGGTGACGGCGTGCCATCTAGCGAACACGGGATGCACCGCTAGGCTAAATACAAACAAACAAACTGGCGAATCTTTTTTTTTTGAACATTAACAAAGGAACACCTGAACCTCTGCGCTCTCTGTGTTCAACGACGTGTTCCTCTGCGCTCTCTGTGTTCAACGACGTGTTCCTCTACGCTCTCTGTGTTCAACGACGTGTTTCTCTGCTTTCTATGATCAACGACGTGTTCATCTGCTCGCTGTGTTCAACGACGTGTTCCTCTGCGCTCTCTCTGTGTTCAACGACGTGTTCCTCTGCGCGCTCTCTCTGTGTTCAACGAAGTGTTCCTCTGCGCTCTGTGTTCAACGGCGTCAGCAAGCTCTAACCTACACCATGCGGGAGATGCACCTCATACCATCTGAAACATCTCCCAGCGTCGTACGGTTCAACCCACCACGAAGGCCTTACCTCTCCTCCCTCCCTCCCTCCCTCCGTCTCGTACCTGAATCTTCGACGCATAATAATGCACCTAAGGGACACGCAGGGGTCGATTTCCTTGTGTCGTATGGTTTAAATCCATCACGAAGACCTCCTTACCTCTCCTTCCTCCCTCCCTCCGTCTCGTACCTGAATCTTCGACGCATAATAATGCACCTAAGGGACACGCAGGGGTCGATTTCCTAGTGTCGTATGGTTTAAATCCATCACGAAGACCTCCTTACCTCTCCTCCCTCCCTCCCTTCCGTCGCTTCCCTGAATCTTCGTGGCATCTTACTACATCCTATGGACACGAGGGTTCAATCGCTTCACCTACAGCGTAAGAACGAACCCGCTCCTCCCCCCTTGGCTGTTCCTGGTCTTCGTACCAAGCGAGGGACTGGCACACGAGTCAAGAGCAGACTTGTGGATGCGACAGATGGCTGGCACTGAGGGCAAGTGGCTACGGAGGAATTAGAATATTCCATTTCAACTTCGTCCCAGGGCTTCCCATCTTGTGAGATGTCGCACGAAATACACACACACATAGGTTGTAGGGTGTATGTGTATATGTGTGTGTGTAGGAGGGGATGGGTGTGTTCTGCCTGCAATCTACTGACACGGAGGGAGGGCGGCAGGATGGTTTCCGTGTGGGACATGAGGTTCATTCAGCTACCGCTGCAGCGTCGTGGGCATAACCAGGGCAAGCAATGAGGCAAACGTAGTCTCCGCCCCACAGTCGCTGGCCTCAGCCAGCCATGCGATCAGAGAAACAATCATGGCGAAGGGGAGAAAGGGGAGAGGAGGAGGAGGAGGAGGAGGAGGCCATGCTGTCTCTGACGTTAGGACAGAAGAAAAATGATCCACCTCCTCTCAAAACTATACAAATTTTACCGTCTAGCCACGTTCTCAAGTACACGAACCACCCTGACGACCAGGCAAACACACACACACACACACACACACACACACACACACACACACGTCTGGCCTCCTCCTTGCTCTTCTACTTTCACCTTCAAATTTCTTATCCTTTCACGTTTCTTTCAGTCTTCACTCCTCCAACTTGTCTGCGGCAGGCGAGACAAGCCTCATTCTTTTCGCCCAGTCAAATATATATATATATATATTTCTCCTGGTCCCACGGGGGGCCGTTGGCCGCCGCGTCTTCGCTTACGGGAAGAACCGACCCGATATATGCAAATTCTTCGGCGAGTGTTCCGGGCGCTGATGTAGAGTCGCGGGGAACTCCAAAGTCTACAGACGGTCACCAACATAAATGTTTGGGATTAATTCTGTGTGTGTGTGTGTGTGTGTGTGTGTGTGTGTGTGTGTAGGAAGGGGGATGGAGAGGGCCTCCTTCTGTGTGGATTGGGTGGAGGACCATTCTTCTGTGTGCAGGGACCATCGTTCTGTGTGGAGAGACCATCCTTCTGTGTGAAGACCATCCTTCTGTGTGGAGGGACCATCCTTCTGTGTGGAGGGACCATCCTTCTGTGTGGGAGGACCATCCTTCTGTGTGGGGGGACCATCCTTCTGTGTGGGGGGACCATCCTTCTGTGTGGGGGGACCATCCTTCCTGTCAGCGTCGGCTCGGATGGAGAGAGGGGGAGGACGGGCACAGTACCCCGCCTCACCACAGAAGAGACGTCTCTTTCCTCACCTCTAATCACCGATGTTTTATTCCAATCTGAATATGGATGAGCGTGGATCAGGGGCGCTGTACGTCCTCCTCACACGCCCTCCCAAGGAAGAAGCTTGCAGACCTCCGGGTCTGGAGGAACCCACCCCCCCACTGACTTGGGGGGAGACATCGAAGTAGGCTATAAGGGGTAAGAGAGAGAGAGAGAGAGAGAGAGAGAGAGAGAGAGAGAGAGAGAGAGAGAGAGAGAGAGAGAGAGAGAGAGAGAGAGAGGCCCTCCTAGGTGTGGAAGACTCGCCTCTTGGAGAACCCCAGTCCCGTGACGACGTGAGGCGGGGGGGTGGGAGGTCTTGAGATACAAGACACCATCGGCGGACTAACAACAAACAAAAAACAAACAAACCCGTGGATCGAACACCACATCCTTCGCATACATCTCTCAACACCACCACATGACCCCAGAGGACAACACAGAAGCGTTGCCAGAGGGATTAAAAAAAAACACACACACACGGGGAGTTACAGACATTACTCTTAATATGCATTTCTCTCGGTAACCTACGTTAGCTGTTTGTGTACACAGATGTCATGATAACACGAAGGGGAGGACCACCACCTCCCTCACCGTGGGCGGGAGGACCACCTCCTCCCTCACCGTGGGCGGGAGGACCACCTCCTCCCTCACCGTGGGCGGGAGGACCACATCCTCCCTCACCGTGGGCGGGAGGACCACCTCCTCCCTCATCGTGGGCGGGAGGACCACCTCCTCCCTCACCGTGGGCGGGAGGACCGCCTCCTCCCTCACTGTGGGCGGGAGGACCACCTCCTCCCTCACCGTGGGCGGGAGGACCACCTCCTCCCTCACCGTGGGCACATGAGGTATTCTACGGCTGCACGAAACTCGTTATGAGTGTATACATAAATAAATGAATAAATAATTGAATAAATAAATAACGGGTCGCTGGATGTAGGTAGCCATTTGGCTGACATGACACAGGTGAGGTATTACAGACACGACAGAACTGGGAGGCCATGATGGTTGGTAGTTAACCAATCACACAAGAGCTTAAGGTTGGGGTGAGCTGAACATCTCCACACGCTGGATGAGCCATATGAATGAGGTGCATTTACACAGGCAGGGTGGCAGGTATACAGGGAGGTTTACATTTACACAGGCAGGGTGGCAGGTATACAGGGAGGTTTACATTTACACAGGCAGGGTGGCAGGTATACAGGGAGGTTTACATTTACTAAGGCAGGGTGGCAGGTATACAGGGAGGTATACATTTACACAGGCAGGGTGGCAGGTATACAGGGAGGTTTACATTTACACAGGCAGGGTGGCAGGTATACAGGGAGGTTTACATTTACACAGGCAGGGTGGCAGGTATACAGGGAGGTTTACATTTACTAAGGCAGGGTGGCAGGTATACAGGGAGGTATACATTTACACAGGCAGGGTGGCAGGTATACAGGGAGGTTTACATTTACACAGGCAGGGTGGCAGGTATACAGGGAGGTTTACATTTACACAGGCAGGGTGGCAGGTATACAGGGAGGTTTACATTTACACAGGCAGGGTGGCAGGTATACAGGGAGGTTTACATTTACACAGGCAGGGTGGCAGGTATACAGGGAGGTTTACATTTACACAGGCAGGGTGGCAGGTATACAGGGAGGTTTACATTTACTAAGGCAGGGTGGCAGGTATACAGGGAGGTATACATTTACACAGGCAGGGTGGCAGGTATACAGGGAGGTTTACATTTACACAGGCAGGGTGGCAGGTATACAGGGAGGTTTACATTTACACAGGCAGGGTGGCAGGTATACAGGGAGGTTTACATTTACTAAGGCAGGGTGGCAGGTATACAGGGAGGTATACATTTACACAGGCAGGGTGGCAGGTATACAGGGAGGTTTACATTTACACAGGCAGGGTGGCAGGTATACAGGGAGGTATACATTTACACAGGCAGGGTGGCAGGTATACAGGGAGGTTTACATTTACACAGGCAGGGTGGCAGGTATACAGGGAGGTTTACATTTACACAGGCAGGGTGGCAGGTATACAGGGAGGTTTACATTTACACAGGCAGGGTGGCAGGTATACAGGGAGGTTTACATTTACACAGGCAGGGTGGCAGGTATACAGGGAGGTTTACATTTACACAGCCAGGGTGGCAGGTATACAGGGAGGTTTACATTTACACAGGCAGGGTGGCAGGTATACAGGGAGGTTTACATTTACACAGGCAGGGTGGCAGGTATACAGGGAGGTTTACATTTACACAGGCAGGGTGGCAGGTATACAGGGAGGTTTACATTTACACAGGCAGGGTGGCAGGTATACAGGGAGGTTTACATTTACACAGGCAGGGTGGCAGGTATACAGGGAGGTTTACATTTACACAGGCAGGGTGGCAGGTATACAGGGAGGTTTACATTTACACAGGCAGGGTGGCAGGTATACAGGGAGGTTTACATTTACACAGGCAGGGTGGCAGGTATACAGGGAGGTTTACATTTACACAGGCAGGGTGGCAGGTATACAGGGAGGTTGACAGAGTCAAGTGTTATGTTTTATACATCACAAGCTTGACTGAACATTAGGTGAGTGTGTGTGTGTGTGTGTGTGTGTGTATGTGGTTGTGTGTGTGTGTGTGTGTGTGTGTGTGTGTGTGTGTGTATGTGGTTGTGTGCGTGTGTGTGTGTGTGTGTGTGTGTGTGTGTGTGTGTGTGTGTGTGTGTGTGTGTGTGTGTGGTTGTGTGTGTGTGTGTGTGTGTGTGTACACAGAGGTATAAAGACATGACACATACAAATATAACATATCTATCTATCTACCTATCTATCTATCTATCTATCTCTATCTATCTATCTATATATATATATATATATATATATATATATATATATATATATATATATATATATATATATATAGTGGTACCAACAATGCAATATGGTTGCGAGGCGTGGGCTATAGATAGGATGGTGCAGAGGAGGGCGAATGTGTTGGAAATGAGATGTTTGAGGACAATATGTGGTGTAAGGTGGTTTGATCGAGTAAGTAATAATAGAGTAAGAGAGATGCGTGGTAATAAAAAGTGTGGTTGAGAGAGCAAAAGAGGGTGCATTGAAATGATTTGGTCACATGGAGAGAATGAGTGAGGAAAGATTGACAAAGAGGATATATGTGTCAGAGGTGGAGGGAACGAGAAGTGGGAGACCAAATTGTAGGTGGAAGGATGGAGTGAAAAAGATTTTGACCGATCGGGGCCTGAACATACAGGAGGGTGAAAGGCGTGCAAGGAAGAGTGCATTGGATCGATGCGGTATACCAGGGTCGACGTGCTGTCAATGGATTGAACCAGGGCATGTGAAGCGTCTGGGGTAAACCATGGAAAGTTTTGTGGGGCCTGGACGTGGAAAGGGAGCTGTGGTTTCGGTGCATTACACATGACGGCTAGAGACGAAAGTACCCTTTTGCCTTTTCCTAGCGCTACCTCGCTATACGTTGAAACGTATAGGTATGCATATGTGCGTGTGTGGGCATGGATGTACATACATGTGTATGTGGGTGGGTTGGGCCATTCTTTCGGCTGTTTCCTTGCCCTACCTCGCTAACGCGGGAGACAGCGACAAAAGTATATATATATATATATATATATATATATATATATATATATATATATATATATATATATATATATATAGTCACTAACTGGTCAATATGTTTATATTATACATTTAACCCAATACCGGAAGTCGTATATCGAGTTTCGCGTCCAAACACACACAATGATCACTGGTGCATTTCTGTTTAATTTGATTCACACTTTTCCACAGGCCACGTATTTCAAACGATACAACATATTTTTGGGGGACGGGTTTATGACGCCCCCCCACCTCCCTCCCCATCACCGCTGATGCATCCGTTCAACGTCACAGCTAACGAAGCGTTAACATCATCAGAAATTATGACGTACGGTCGCCCATCAAAAAAGGGTACTGACCACCACCCACCACCACCATCACCCTAGAACACACACACACACACACACACACACACACACACACACACACAGCGTCTCTTCACGCACATGCACACACACACACACACACACACACAGCGTCTCTTCACACACACACACACACACACACACACACACACACACACACACAGAGCTTATGCCTGGCACATCCCTGGGCAGGTATGACAACAGTGAGTTTCCAAACCTCCTCTCCTCTTCCTCGTTACGATTCGCTCCCTCCCTCCTCCTGGATCATCATGTTCTCCAGACTTCATTCACGCCTAAACCCATTACCTGTCACCATTCTTCTCCTTCGCCATGTTCAAATTCACCATCTCTTTTTCATTATTCCTTTTTTTTTTTTTTTTTTAGCCCCCCTCATGTCTATCATCATCATCATCAAGTAAGTATTTTCTCTCATTATTTTTACATTCTCTCTCTCTCTCTCTCTCTCTCTCTCTCTCTCTCTCTCTCTCTCTCTCTCTCTCTCTCTCTCTCTCTCTCTCACGTCTCCAGTCCTCGCCACCAAGTCTCCCGTGTGACTGTCAGGTGACGATTTAGAAAACTGCGTCGCGCATCGCATTACCGTCACACGTCGCGCACTGCATTACCGTCACACGTCGCGCATTACATTACCGTCGCACGTCACGCATTACATTACAGTCACACGTCACGCATCGCATTACCGTCACACGTCGCGCATTACATTACCGTCACACGTAGCGCATTACATTACCGTCACACGTCACGCATCGCATTACCGTCAACGTCACGCATTACATTACCGTCACACGTCACGCATCGCATTACCGTCACACGTCGCGCATTACATTACCGTCACACATCACGCATCACATTAACGTCACACGTCACGCATTACATTACCGTCACACGTAGCGCATTACATTACCGTCACACGTCACGCATCGCATTACCGTCACACGTCACGCATTACATTACCGTCACACGTCACGCATTACATTACCGTCACACGATTGATAAGTGTTCTCCCTGTCCACCGTGTTGAACAGGTCCCTCTGTCTTTTTTTTCTATCTTTTTTTGGACCACTGCTTTTATTTTTCGTATTCCTTCAGCAGAGGAGGACCGTCCCGCCTCCCGCTCCGATCCCCTGAGCAGGCGAGGGGGCGCCTCACAGTCGGGGGATGGGCGCTCTTCTTCCTCTTCCCTCATTTCAGCAGACGTGGCTCTGCTGTGTCCTTCCCCTGCTGTCCTCAGCAGGTACGGCCCTGCTGTGCCATCGCCTCCCTCCCTCCTCCAGGTGACCACAGCAGGTGTGGCCCTTCTGTGCCATCACCTACCTCCCTCCCTCCTCTAGGTGACCACAAGCAGGCGTGGCCCTGGTGTACCACCACACCTCCCACCCTCCCTCCAGGTGACCACAGCAGGTGTGGCCCTGCTGTGCCATCACCTACTACCCTCCAGGTGACCACAGCAGGTGTGGCCCTACTGTGCCATCACCTACCTCCCTCCAGGTGACCACAGCAGGTGTGGCCCTACTGTGCCATCACCTACTACCCTCCAGGTGACCACAGCAGGTGTGGCCCTGCTGTGCCATCACCTACCTCCCTCCCTCCAGGTGACCACAGCAGGTGTGGCCCTTCTGTGCCATCACCTACCTCCCTCCCTCCAGGTGGCCACAGCAGGTGTGGCCCTGCTGTGCCACTACACCTCCCACCCTCCCTCCAGGTGACCACAAGCAGGCGTGGCCCTGCTGAGGCCCTGCTGCAGTAGTGACCATCACCACACCCTGGGCCGGGGAGATGTGGTTCTCAGGTCCTTCGATGAATAGTGAAAATGAATGGCAAGCTGCCTCGCCACCACAGCTGCCCCGCCACCACAGCTGGATACGAATGAAGGCTTGAATTAATAACGAGGCAAGACTCCGTAGTTCAGGAGAGCGGGGAGGTCCCTCATCCAGCTCACAATAACATTGGGAAAATATGTTTTTGCTGGTACTGGGAGAGAGTCCCCGAAGGGTTAAAAGGGGAGGGAGGAGGAGGGCGGTATGATGCGTATCTCTGAGTCACTGGTGAGAAAAATGCCTGGGCCGAACATGGGCGTATATACATAGGACAATTTACTGAGCTTATAATTAATCACTTTTTTTATTTACAGTGACTTAAATATGGTGAATGTAAACAGGGGAATTATTTACAGATACAGAGTGACCGACCCACGGCGCAGTGGTTGACGCAGGTGGGGGTGGTGTGGTGGTGGTAGTGTGTAGTCGTGGTGTGGTGGTGGTGTAGAGGTGGTGTAGTGGTGAAGGTAGTGTGTAGTGGTGTAGTGGTGGTGCAGTGGTGATAGCGTGGTGGTGGTAGTGTGCGGTGGTGTGGTAGGGCTGATGGTGTGGTGGTGGTAGTGTGTAGTGGTGTAGTGGTGGTGCAGTGGTGATGGTGTGGTGGCGGTAGTGTGTAGTGGTGGTGTAGTGGTGATGGTAGTGTGTAGCGGTGTAGTGGTGGTGCAGTGGTGATGGTGTGGTGGTGGTAGTGTGTGGTGGTGTGGTAGGGCTGATGGTGTGTGGTGGTGATGGTGTGTGGTGGTGGTAGGGACGGACTCTGTGTAACACTATGCCCCGTGTCCCCCCCTCATGCAAAAGGGGAGAGGAGAGGAGGGGAGGAGAGGGAGGAGAGGGGAGGGGAGGGGAGGGAAGGAGAGGGGAGGGAGGAGAGAGAGGAGGGGACTAGGGAGGGAGGAGGGTAGTAGGACAGGACGCGACACAGAAATATCCCTCAGTCATGGCTTTCTCTCTCCATATCCAGAAAACTTTTAGGGAATTTCCTTTTTTTTTCACTCCCTCACGACAAAGCGACTATTTTTACGGGGGATTTTCGTTTTTTCTATATATATTTTTTCAATTTTTTCTCACATTACGCCCCTCCACACGACAGTGTCCAAGAATTGATGACCTGGTTAATTTTTACCAGCTCCCTTAAGAAAAAAGACGCGTCTCACTTCATCTGGTTAATTTACACTTCCTTAATGAGACACGTCTTATTCTCATTCAAAATGTCCTTTGAAGGCTATTATCGATAAGTTATCAACCTTGTCATCTCTCTCTTATCTGATAATGTATATCATCTCTCTTATCTAACACTTTAGGCCAAGGAGCACCTCGGTTCTCTCAATCTATCTACATTGCAACCCCAAGAACTCAACATGCAGATCACACACACACACACATACACATATATACATACATATATATATATATATTCCTTCAACAGCGCACACTTCCCCAATCCATTTTCCCATTTTCTCTATGACCACACTGAAAATTGGACGCGAAAATAACCATTTTCTCTATTTTTCTTATATCTGATACGAAAAAGAGAGAAAAATACGAAAATCACTCATTCTACGTTCAAAACACACCCGCCCACCCACACACACAACACACCCACCCACACACACACACACACACCCACACACACGCACACCAAGGATACTCTTGGTAAATATAAGATAATAAAAAAACAATTCTCCCACTCGCTCGATTCAGGTCCTAGCCCTAGTCTCTCCCCCCTACCCTCCCCCACTCCCTATCCCCCCCTCCACCACCACTCTCTAACAACCACCCCACCACCACCCACCCCCTCTCCCAATCCAACGGTAACAATGCCTACGTACCACCATAGCCACACCAATTATTTTTCACCGCACAGACGCGGCGCCCAGCCGTCCTAAACACAGCACTCCCACCTTCACTCCAATCACAACTGCGGGATGGGAGGAGGGAGGAAGGAAGGGGTCATCACCAACACCAACACCACCACCACCATCATCTCCCCCAAACCAGAGAAAACCACACTTTCTCACACCATCAAATCATCCCCTCTCTCCCTCTCTCTCCCTCCCTCCTTCAATATTTACTTCTGCCAGACCAATATGATTCTTCCCACACTCGGTGTCTTCTTCCCACACACACAGTGCCTTCTTCCCACACACACACACACACACACACACACACACACACACACACACACACACACACACACGCACAAGATTTCCCCACACCTGGCGCCCAGCGTATCACTTGCTATCTGTCACTGACGTGATCTGACGTTCCACTCTTTCCACCGCTATCCGTGACCGGCTCAGAACCGACAACGAGATACGAAGGAGGAGCCCTTCGTTATCACCTGCTATCTGTTACCCGCCTTACGGGAGACTGATAAGAGCCTTAAAACGGGAACACCCACTGTTATCATTGCCATCCTGCAGCCCCGAGCTGAGGGCCGATAGCAGGAGATCCAGCAGACCGCTTCGTCAGGGGAGGGTTTTCCAGTCCGACGGTTGCCAGTGGCGGGTTCCCACGGACGCGGGGGCGATGCCGCACCCGCAGCCGAGGACAAGCCATCTCCCCAAAGCCGCAATGAAAGGCTACTGCCGCGTCTTGTGCCCGCGGCTTACACGAGGCCTGGCGCTAGTGGCGAGGGGAGGAAGGAGGTCAAACTAGTGGTATTATCAAGGTGGGGATGACTTGGTGATGGTGGTGGTGGTGGTGTTGGAGAGGTGAAGAGGGAGCGAGGGATGTGTTGGTGTGGGCGTGGTGGTGGTGGTGGTGGTGGGGACGTGAAGAGGGAGGGGATGATGTGGTGGTGGTGGGGACGTGAAGAGGGAGGGGATGATGTGGTGGTGTGGGCGTCGTGGTGGTGGTGGGGACGTGAAGAGGGAAGGGACGATGTGGTGGTGTGGGCGTGGTGGTGGTGGTGGGGACGTGAAGAGGGAGGAGATGATGTGGTGGTGTGGGCGTGGTGGTGGTGGTGGGGACGTGAAGAGGGAGGGGATGATGTGGTGGTGTGGGCGTGGTGGTGGTGGGGACGTGAAGAGGGAGGGGATGATGTGGTGGTGTGGACGTGGTGGTGGTGGTGGGGACGTGAAGAGGGAGGAGATGATGTGGTGGTGTGGGCGTGGTGGTGTGGGCGTGGTGGTGGTGGGCGTGGTGGTGGGCGTGGTGGGGTGCTGAGGACGATGGTGGGTGTCGATGGAGCGAACGGGGGCGATGGTATAGGTGGGGAAGTGGAGGGGTGTAACACCGTGAGGAGGAGGAGGAGGAGGAGGAAGAAGAGGAAGAGGAGGAGAAGGAGGAGGAGGATGAAGGAGGAGGAGTAGGGAAGGAGGAGGAGGAAGAGGAGTAAGGAGGAGGACGAGCAGAAGGTAGAGGAGGAGGAGGAGGAGGAGGAGGGTGAAGGAAGAGGACGAGAAAAAGGTAGAGAAGGAGGAGCAGGTAGAGGAAGAAGAGGAGGAGGAGGAGGAGGAGGAGGAGGAGGAGGAGGAGGAGGAGGAGGAGGAGGTAGAGGAAGAAGAAGAAGAAGGGGGGGAGGAGGAGAGTGAAAGAAGAGGACGAGTAGAAGGTAGAGAAGGAGGAGCAGGTAGAGGAGGAGGAGGCAGAGGAAGAAGAGGAGGAGGAGGAGGAGGAGGAGGAAGAGGAGGAGGAGGAGGAGGAAGAGGAGCTACGGCAATGACCAACCTACTATTCCCTTAAAAACTCTGAAGCAACAAACACAGGCTAGGCTTCAGCTAGGCGCATTCAACACCTCCTCACCCCGCCTCCGGGTAGACTGCAATACCACACGCATGTACGCTCATGACGAGATAAAACACGATACAATTGATACGTCCAGAAGTTCTGAGAGTGAGAGAGAGAGAGAGAGAGAGAGAGAGAGAGAGAGAGAGAGAGAGAGAGAGAGAGAGAGAGAGAGAGAGAGAGAGAGAACCATCACCGGAGACCATCTCCCATTCGACACATCCGAACTCCAGAGTCGAACCGACTGAACACAGGCGTTCGACGCAGTGCAACCCCTTCCCCCACCCCTCACACACACACACACACACACACACACACACACACACCACACACACACGCACACACACACAGGGACACCGTGCCAACCGAAGCCTCCTGTCACTGTGCATAATGACTCTACAGTTATATTCTCCACGGGTATTCCGAATATTCAACAACAAATATTCCACAATCTTTGACCTAGTTATATTCTCCACGGGTAATTCCAAATACTCAACCAATATTCTTCAGTCTTTAACCTACAGCTATACTCTCCATGGGTATTCTGAATATTCAACCCATATTCTACAATCTTCAATCTAACCTTTTTCTCTTGCTAATGAGTGAAACGAGGAACAAAATATCTGTAGGCTACAAGGAACAAAATATCTGTAGGCTACAAGGATCAACAAAATATCTGTAGGCTACAAGGAGGAACAAAATATCTGTAGGCCACAAGGAGGAATAAAATATCTGTAGGCTACAAGGAAGAACAAAATATCTGTAGGCTACAAGGAGGAATAAAATATCCGTAGGCTACAAGGATCAACAAAATATCTGTAGGCCACAAAGAGAAACAAAATATCTGTAGGCTACAAGGAGGAACAAAATATCTGTAGGCTACAAGGATCAACAAAATATCCGTAGGCTACAAGGAGGAACAACAAAATATCCGTAGGCTACAAGGAAAGCCTTTGTGAACGATGTAGGGCGAGAGTGTGAGGGATGGATGGAAGGGGAAACTGGAGAAATGGACACAGTGGGCGAGGGAGGAGCCACCACAGAGACGACGAGGGGGTGTGTGTGGTGTGTTTTCAGGGTTACCACATCAGGAACCATGAGGATATGGGTCGCTGCTGGTCAAGGCAGGCAAGCACCGTGCAAATGAAAGAAAACCAGGGAACGCGAAGGAGAGGGGAAGGGAGAGTAAATCGTGAGGAGATGATGTAAGAAGACGGAGGGGAGAGAGAGAGAGAGGGACAGGATGGGGCAAGAAATTCTTTGCAAAGGAGATGTATTACATGACGAAGTGTGGAGAGAGAGAGAGAGAGAGAGAGAGAGAGAGAGAGAGAGAGAGAGAGAGAGAGAGAGAGAGAGAGAGAGAGAGAGAGAGAGAGAGAGAGTGTGTGTGTAAAGGTGATGGCGAAAGTGAGAGACGACAAAGATGATGATGGAATGTCTCCAGAGCAACGTGTGTGTGTGTGTGTGTGTGTGTGTGTGTGTGTGTGTGTGTGTGTGTGTGTGTGGCGTATTCGTAATGTCTGAAGTGTATATTGCGATGCGTGGGGGGAGGTGATGGGAGGTGCATGATGGTGGCAATGAGGTGGTCTTGCAAACTCTTAAAGAGGCCACAGATGAGGGGATGGGAGGAGGAGAGAACTAGGGAGATGAGGAGTGGGGAGGAGGGAGAACTAGGGAAATGAGGGTTATGAGGGGGGAGAACGGCGGAGATGAGGGCTATGAGGGGAGAACGTAAACGCCACGAGAAGTTTAATCATTCAAAAAAAATTTTTTGGGTGGTGAGGGTCAAAAATATTAGAAAATTTTAATTCTACAGTCTTTTCCCTCAGATATCTCAAGCCTGAATTTTTAATTAGCCCTCCCCCCCAAAAAAAAAAAATATATATATATATGACTTATTCAGACCTACTGGGACATCATCATCCAAGATTCCATTAAAGCAACACAAAACATATCGTAATACATCCCTCGATTCACACCCTCCCCTTCCCTTCGATTACCAAGAGCGCGACACGACGGAAAAACCACACACGTCTACCACCGCCCCCCGTCAGAAACCCACTGGATAAACGCCTCCTTTAAAAGACGTACGATCAACCGTCCTGGAAATAATGAATATATCTCCCAGGATGACTGACGCGGAACCAACCGAAGCCACGACAATTCAACCAGAAATCCTGCGATACGATACGAGCTCCCCCCCCAGGAGCGGGGCGCTCGAGCCACACACACACACACACACACACACACACACACGTACCTGGAAGTAAAATGAAAAAAAAATTATGATGAAAAAAAAAAAGATAATCAGGCTGCCAGCATCATAAAAAATATATATATATAAAAAAAACAGGAATATTTCTCTTTTCTCTCCTCCCCCGGGGGAAAAATACTTATCCAGAACTATGCTAATTCTCATATTTTCTAGCAATTCTTTCTCTAACGAGAGAGAAGGATTGTCATATTTTTTTGAGCATTCTCTCTCTCTCTCTCTCTCTCTCTCTCTCTCTCTCTCTCTCTCTCTCTCTCTCTCTCTCTCTCTCTCTAACTCCTCTCAAAGATCGACTGCAAGTTACCCCAGCAGAGGTTACGGAGCGCAGCGGTGGCGATTGCCCATTGTGGCAATGGGGCACTACAGATGAAAAGAGAGAGAGAGAGAGAGAGAGAGAGAGAGAGAGAGAGAGAGAGAGAGAGAGAGAGAGAGAGAGAGAGAGATGGTTGGCAGGGGAAAAACAGATGATGACGTGTTCCATGTCAGCAGAACCAGAAGGTCTGAGACGGTCGAAGGGGACGGGGACGGGGGGAGAGAGAGAGAGAGAGAGAGAGAGAGAGAGAGAGAGAGAGAGAGAGAGAGAGAGAGAGAGAGAGAGAGAGAGAGAGAGAGAGAGAGAGAGAGTGGGGGAGGGGAGGGGTAAGTAGAAGAGGTCACGTCAGTGCAGAGGGAGGAGGTGGGGAGGGAACCTATACCAGACACAGGGTGATGAAATCATCCACGTCACCACCACCACCGGCACACTGAGAGAGAGAGAGAGAGAGAGAGAGAGAGAGAGAGAGAGAGAGAGAGAGAGAGAGAGAGAGAGAGAGAGAGAGAGAGGAGGAGGAGGGGGACAGAAGGTCAAGATATCGTCTCGTGGATGGGAACCCGACCCCGAGCGCACGCACGCATGCACGCGAGCGTCTATGATCACCGTTGCGACGTCCAGCGAGAAGTAATGACAGGGACGTGCGTTGGTGAGGCGCGTAAACCACAGAGACAAAAACAACCCATGACGACTCACGAAATTTACTCCTACCATAGGTTAACTACACACACACCACACACACCACACACACACACACACGCACACACACACACACACACACACACACACACACACACACACCACGATGTTACACATGCAGATAGTGCATGATACGAGGGGACGCAAGCACGGCTGCTACACACACACACACACACACACACACACACACACGAAAATAGCAGTGAACTCGCCCCACCATACACAAAGAAACATGCACTCACATTTACACACACACACACACCCACACCCACACACACACACACACACACACACTGGCTCACAGGCAGGCAGGCCCACAGGCCCATCATGTCAATGATGTAACAATGACGATGATGATGATGGTGATGGTAACGTGAAAATGATGAAACTCAGAAGCACTGTGTGTGTGTGTGTGTGTGTGTGTGTGTGTGTGTGTGTGTGTGTGTGTGTGTGTGTGTGTGTGTGTGTACCCTAGCCTAAGATAGGTTCCCTGCTCATCGACCAGGCGCTAAGGAGAGAGGAAGGGCTAGGCTGACTGCTGAATGCTGGAAGAAATGGTGGGAAGGGACCTGATCTCCCTTCCCCTCCCATGCCCACTGGTGGGTGGTAAGGGGGCCCTTACACAGACCCACAGACCCAAGGTCCAAGCGAGGTGGTCAGCCCCTTAACACTGTGGTAAAATATGTAGTTCCCTGAGAAGTAGTGGAAGGAACGGACGGCAAAACCGTCTGCATGGTTATCCTGTTTCCATTAGTTGAGATCCGGTGTGTAGGACACCATCACGGTATTTCAGCAGATACCCATCAGGTCTTGTGTTATCTTGGCTTTCCCATGTACTGCCATGAGGGTATACTATTACTGTCCTCCAGCAGATAACCTGGTCATAGACCATCAGGTCTTGTGTTATCTTGGCTTTCCCATGTACTGCCATGAGGGTATACTATTACTGTCCTCCAGCAGATGACCTGGTCATAGACCATCGGGTCCTTCCATCATCTGGTCTTCCTAAGTCCTCGCCGGTATATTTCCTGATCTCCTCCTCCTGCTGCCGCTGCTGCCGCCTCCTCTCCATCATTGTAGAATAATCCTCTGATGGAGAGGGTGAAGGCTGGGGAGTGGAGGCCACCTTTAAGGCATCTGCTGGTCTGTTATAAATAACTGACTGCTGCTACACTGGAGGAAGACCCGATACCAGGGGTGGCCGGCCGCCGCCAGCCCCTCTGGAGATGGAATGGCATCTAGGACGACCCCCTCGACGACCATGGGGAGGGTAGGGAAATGGGCCTATGACCACTGTCGCCAGTAAGGCCTATGTCTAAAGCCATTAACGTGGAGTGAAGCCCCTAGCCAGCTCTCCACACCGGGGACGTCACGTGCAGCTGGAGAGGTCAAGAGACAATGGAACGGCCCTCTCACTAGACCATACCCAGGCCAGGCGTCACGATCGTAATCGCCTCTCTCTCTCCCCGCGGGTCCTCCACCACCTGAGGCGTGGGGAAGGTGCAGGTGGCGTGAGGGACGCGTGCTCTCCCAGCTGAGACCTGCCCGATGTGCCACCGGTGAGGTACATCTAGGGTGCCACTGGTGAGGACCGCCCTGGTCGCCACTAGTGAGGCCTACCCTGGGTGCCACTGGTGAGGGCCACCCTGGGTGCCACTGGTGAGGTACATCTAGGGCGCCACTGGTGAGGACCACCCTAGGTGCCACTGGTGAGGTCCACCCTGGGTGCCACTGGTGAGGACCACCCTGGGTGCCACTGGTGAGGCCCACCCTAGGTGCCACTAGTGAGGGCCACCCTGGGTGCCACTGGTGAGGTCCATCCTGGGTGCCACTGGTGAGGGCCACCCTCGGTGCCACTGGTAAGGACCACCCTAGGTGCCACTGGTAAGGACCACCCTAGGTGCCACTGGTAAGGACCACCCTAGGTGCCACTGGTGAGGGCCACCCTAGGTGCCACTGGTGAGGCCCATCCTGGGTGCCACTGGTGAGGCCCACCCTAGGTGCCACTAGTGAGGACCACCCTAGGTGCCACTAGCTATACCCCGATTAAAAAGTCACCTTCGGCAAAGCTGTGCCATCAGAGTACAATCTCAGTCAAAGAATTTCCCACTCCAAAAGGACAAGACCTATCCTTTCCCTGCTACTGTCGGTAACGCAGCTTTTGAACCCGCACGAACCCACCCCCCCATTTTTAGATGGGGGTGGTCATATCCAGCTCCTCTAAATAACCAAACCCATCCCCCAGCCAGCCGGGGACACGCACACCCCACCAGCAACAGCTGACGAGGTCGGCCACACCGACGAAGACAGAAACCCACCAGCCCGCCAACCAGCCAACCACCTCTCGCTTGCGTCATATCCGGGGGCGTACCGGGCGACGCACACCGGCAATCGCTCGGTACGCCAAGATAGACCAACTATCTAATCTCCCCTACCTCCCTCTTTACATAAGCGGCTAATGCCAAGGATAATTCCCTCTCCCCCCCAACCACCACACACACACACACCCTCCTCCTCACCCTCCTCCTCTCTGGTGTGGCAGGACGCGTCCGTGACGCCCCGCGGTACACGCACACCGGGATGCAGGCCGGCCTGTCGCCGGGCGGTGGCGGCAACGGTAGTGGTGGTGGTGGTGGAGAGAGAGAGAGAGAGAGAGAGAGAGAGAGAGAGAGAGAGAGAGAGAGAGAGAGAGAGGTTGTGTACCCACTGCACTACAACCAACCCCCTTCCCATCCCGCTCACGTGTCGCGCGGTCGTCAGGCAAGTTCAGGGTGGACGAAGGGGAGGAGGTGGGGGTGTTCCAGGGATACAGAGACTCGGCGCTGCGTCCTGTATGCGTACGGACGGACAGAGGGAAAGGAAGAGGTCAAGATCTCTACGCAGATGTGTGTGTGTGTGTGTGTGTGTGACCATCACTCGGCGCGGTACCTGGAGGGAGTTCTACGCTCGCGAGGAGACCTTCTGCATCAACCAACCTTGTACAAACAGTCCCATGCACACCACCCGCAGAGACCGGCCTCCTCCTACGAGTTCCTCCCCAAGTATTCCCAGCTCTTGCTAAGGGGAGGACTGAGTCCCCCTTCCCCATGTGTCGGGACGCGTTCCTTCATCCCTCGTCCTCCGTCTTAGGGCGGGGAGGAAAACTGCTCAGTAGTCGGTGAGGACTTCCGCACGCTGGCGTCACGTCTCCTCCCTACAGCATGGGTAACACCACACCCCACACACACACCCCACACCCATGGCCAGTGTGGGTAACACCACACCCCACACACACACCCCCACACCCATGGCCAGTGTGGGTAACACCACACCCATGGCCACTAGCCTCACCTGTAGTTCGTGCGGTTTTATCTGCATCTGTTCATACACAAGACTGTGTCAACAGTGTGTGTACACCCACCCATCCACCCACCAACCCACACACACACACACACACGCACACGCACAAAAGGACTTCCTGTTAAAGGGCACTGTGTGATATATATATATATATATATATATATATATATATATATATATATATATATATATATATATATATATACAGGAAGCGAGTATCAACGAGAGGCCCTGACGTTCCTCCTCCCCCCCTAACAGAGCGCTGCCCCTCGGGCCAGGGGGCGACGCTGCTGGCCCACATTTTTCGAGACATATAAATCTTGATTTCCATTCCTCTTCCAGAGTCTGCCAGCTCGTAAGGATTCCTGGACGCTGGAGCTTTGACCAGGGGCGTAGTACTTCCTGCGGGTGTCGGAGGACCGGCCCTTGGGCTTAGTCTAAGGGGCCCTCCCGGAAACCTCACTGGGGGCCTTGGACTCCTAGGGGAGTCTAAGGGCCGTCGGGCCCGGTATATTCCAAGGGCTCCGAGGGACTTGGAGAGTCCGAGGACCCTCCCCTCCCCCCGGGAGTCCTGGTATAGTCCATGGAGTCCCACCTGACCCGATACAGTCTAGAGAGAGAGAGAGAGAGAGAGAGAGAGAGAGAGAGAGAGAGAGAGAGAGAGAGAGAGAGAGAGGACGGGGTTGGAAACCAGCCCAATGATTACGGCCAGACTCGACGTGACGCCGAGATGGACGGCGCAGGGGGCGTGGGGCCGCGGGGCAGGGGGCGGGGCGCCCCGTAAAGTGCCCGCATCATGGTCGATCCAATCTTGTCCCCTCCTGGGGACTCGGCCGCCGGTGTCTGAGGACGAAAGGGAGGGGAGGTCGGGATCGTCCTCTCACGGGACATGGCCCTCGCGTTCTCGTGGGGTCACCGTGTCCTCGCGGGTTGTGTCCTCCGGAGGGCCCCCCGAGTGAGAACTTAAATTCACCTAAAACCCAGTTGTGCCGGTGCCCTTGTGCACGTACGGGGGGGTCACACCACAGGGACACGTTCACCTAAGTTTCCTCCACGATGGAGTCGCCTAAGAAGACCTGGGCCTCCCCCGGCATCGCTGGAGACGGCGGAGGGTCGACGGTGGTGGCAGTCGTGGGGAGGCTGAGGTGTCCGGTGAGGGCAGTGGTGGAGAGAAGGGCAGTGGTGGAGAGTGGGGCAGTGGTGGAGAGTGTGGTAGTGGTTGAGAGAGGGGCAGTGGTGGAGAGAGGGGTAGTGGTGGAGAGTGGGGCAGTGGTGGAGAGTGGGGTAGTCGTGGAGAGAGGGGCAGTGGTGGAGAGTGGGGTAATGGTGGAGAGAGGGGCAGTGGTGGAGAGTGGGGTAATGGTGGAGAGAGGGGCAGTGGTGGAGAGAGGGGCAGTGGTGGAGAGTGGGGTAGTGGTGGAGAGAGGGGCAGTGGTGGAGAGTGTGGTAGTGGTGGAGAGTGGGGAGGCTGAGGTGTCCGGTGAGGGCAGTGGTGGAGAGAAGGGGTAGTGGTGGAGAATGGGGCAGTGGTGGAGAGTGGGGCAGTGGTGGAGAGTGGGGTAGTGGTGGAGAGAGGGACAGTGGTGGAGAGAGGGGCAGTGGTGGAGAGAGGGGCAGTGGTGGAGAGTGGGGGTAGTGGTGGAGAGTGGGGTAATGGTGGAGAGAGGGGCAGTGGTGGAGAGTGTGGTAGTGGTGGAGAGAGGGGCAGTGGTGGAGAGTGGGGCAGTGGTGGAGAGAGGGGTAGTGGTGGAGAGTGGGGCAGTGGTGGAGAGAGGGGCAGTGGTGGAGAGAGGGGGGTAGTGGTGGAGACAGTGGTCGTCGTGTAAAAGAAGTGGTGTTGATAGTGGTGTGGGAGTATGTGTGTGTGTGTGTGTGTAGTGGGGCGTCATGATGGCTTGTTGTGATGATGGCGTTGGCGATGATCCACAAGGAGAGAGAGAGAGAGAGAGAGAGAGAGAGAGAGAGAGAGAGAGAGAGAGAGAGAGAGAGAGAGAGAGAGAGAGAGAGAGAGAGAGACCAGGGCCCGACAGGTGCGGGGCAACAATCGCGACGGTCGAGGCCCACGAAGCCACACTTCAGCCAACGATCAACGTCCGATAGATTTTTCTATCTCCGATAGATTTCCCCCCCCCCTCCTCCCTCCCCCAGGAGGAGGAGGAGGAGGAGGAAGAGGAGGAGGAGGAGGAAGAGGAGATGATTGACCTGACCGGCCGCAGTGAGGGGAACCACGTGCTGCAAGCGCTGACACGTGGACAACCCCACACCACCCCCCGCGCCCGAGGTCGCCAGCACGTATGGGGAGCGAGCGCCTCGGTCGGCGGGCGTTCAACTCGTGACCTTCGACAGACACATGATCAAGGCTGACCTGTCACCACACACACACACACACACACACACAGAGCGGTGCCACGTGGCAACCAAACACGCGGCACGTCGCGAGAACCCAACGCCGGCCTGGTTGGCAGGGTCGAAAGGGAGGAAAAGGAAGGGGTGCCTGTGTGTCGGTAGAGGAGAGAGAGAGAGAGAGAGAGAGAGAGAGAGAGAGAGAGAGAGAGAGAGAGAGAGAGAGAGAGAGAGAGAGAGAGAGAGAGAGAGAGAGAACTACCCCACACCCCCCCCATAAAACTCCACAGGGTAGGGGAAGTTCCTTCCTCCCTCCCTCCTTCCCCAGCGTGATGTAACGAGGCCCCACAGGCTATCAAGCACCCTTCTCCTCCCCACGTTTAGCAACACCCCTCTCCCCTTTCCCTTCCTCCCATTGGTGTGACGAGTCCTGGGGAGTTATCTATCACTACCCACCCTAACCACCCCAGGCCCCAGCCCGCTGTATTCCCAGTAGCACAACTGACAAGGTCACCACACTGCCCTGCAGCAAGGTTAGCTAGCAAGGTCATCAACACTACTTCCCCACAGGGTTGGCGAGGTCACCAGACTGCCCCTCCCCCAAACCTCAAAGCAGTCGCTGGGGTTTACTATATCTCCGTCACGCACACACACACACACACACACACACACAGAGAGAGAGAGAGAGAGAGAGAGAGAGAGAGAGAGAGAGAGAGAGAGAGAGAGAGAGAGAGAGAGAGAGAGAGAGAGAGAGAGAGAGACCAAGAACACCCATTCCCACAATACTATACGCAGCTACTCCTCCGTCCTCCTCCTCACACAACCGCACCGCACCACCACCACCGCCACACAAACCATATGATTCTGGGGGGGGTCGGGCGGTCATGATGGACTGGAAGGGGAGTAGAGAGGAGGAGGAGGAGTGTTGTGTCAGAACCGCAGGTCACCCGTCCACGGGGCGTCGATGGGCCTGTTGAACAACCCCTCCCTCCCCAGACATACCAGTCGAATGACCCGTGGTGGCGACCACACCAACACCATCACCATCATCATCATGTCACACACACACACACACACACACACACACACACACACACACACACACCACCGAGCACTCTGGGCTACAAACACACCTCCTCACTCCTCACCCGCGGTATACCTAACCCTTCGTACCACCACCACCACCATGACCTTGCCGACACTTCTGCTGTTGGCGTATGACCGGCCCTCCCCACTCCCAGTCTCGCCCTCCCGCCCCCTCTCTCTGTCAGCCTGGGGGAGTGACTCTCTCTCTCTCTCTCTCTCTCTCTCTCTCTCTCTCTCTCTCTCTCTCTCTCTCTCTCTAGGTCGTAACATGGGGCAGTGACTGACTCTCTAGGTCTAACATGGTTGCAGTGACTGACTCTCTCTCTCTCTCTAGGTCGTAACATGGGGCAGTGACTGACTCTCTCTCTCTCTAGGTCGTAACATGGGGCAGTGACTGACTATCTCTCTCTCTAGGTCGTAACATGGGGCAGTGACTGACTCTCTCTCTCGGTCGTAACATGGGGCAGTGACTGACTCTCTCTCTCTCTAGGTCGTAACATGGGACAGTGACTGACTCTCTCTCTCTAGGTCGTAACATGGGGCAGTGACTGACTCTATCTAGTTTGCGCAGCTCCTTCGGCAGGGTTATGTGCAGGCAGTTCTGAGGTTCGTTAAGCCACCTCTCAGGTCGCCAAACCACCAGGACGGGATGGCCACACAGGTGTGCTGTGCCTTCGACCAGTCATACACCAGTTCTGAGGGTCGACACCACACGAAATCCACAAGAGCCTTCCCTAGTGTGGGGTGACGCTGGTAGGTAGGTGGGGGGCAGGTATTTCAAGAGCTGTTGTCACATATATATAAAGCAGCGCAGAGGGTTACACATGCTCTCGGAAACCTCCAGACCCAAGATCTATACGTGGCCCATCTAGGTCCAAGTTCTATGCATGACCCAACCCTGGCGCTGCCTTCATGAGTCCTTACCTCCACAGAGCACCTGCTCTTGGTAACCAGACACACACACACACACACACACACACACACACACACACACACACACACACACACACATCCATCAACAACTGAGGCCATGAAACAAGGTGACAAAAAAGGGGGGTGAGTCAACTTAAAAACAAGGAAATCATAACTTATAACACACACAAGAGAACACTTGAAATTATTTCCCATTTTCCATTTAGAGTGGAGTGCTGCTGGGAGGTCGGGGGGGAAGAGGGGGTGGGGGGGAACGTATGTACGCACGTGTACAGGGTTGAAGGGAGGGGGGGATGGACGTGTACAGAGTCCACGGTGAGGGAGGGAGGGAGGTGTACAAGCACTGCTGAGGGTGAGGAAAGAACCTAGATACTCACTGTGTGTGTGTGTGTGTGTGTGTGTGTGTGTGTGTGTGTGTGTGTGTGTGTTTTGGTCTTGCTGGCTAGACGCAGGACGATGGAGGAGGAGGAGGAGGAAGGGGGTAATGAGGAAGAGTGGCGTACTGTTTCCATCGCCCGCCATCACTCATTATCACCATCACCACCATTCACCCAGGTCTGTCTGACACCCCTCCCCACACTCCCATCCCTCACCCACCTACTTCCCTCCCTCCCTTCCACCCATCCCTCCATCCACCTCCCGACCTCGACGACGTCACCTCCCAAGGTTCAAACGATTTACGTACATAACAGTGTGTCACGGCGCTCCACTGTCATGCTGACAATGACGGGAAGTGTAAGGTCAGAGGTATGAGTGGGGGACGGTGTGGTCGGGTGGCGGAATGGGGGGAGAGGGGAATATATGGGATGGGCAGGTCGACGGAGAGACCTGCTGGTCTACGACCTACGACCAGATTTAACTGCTGGAGGACAGTAATAGTATACCCTCATGGCAGTACATGGGAAAGCCAAGATAACACAAGAGCTGATGGTCTATGACCAGGTTATCTGCTGGAGGACAGTAATAGTATACCCTCATGGCAGTACACCCTCAAAGTCCTAATCCACACAGGAGAAAGGACAGCGAAAAACAATACCTCCTCCCTGACACCACCTTACCATCTCCTCCAGCTAATAAGACGTCATGGAAAAGAGTATAGAGCTGACACGTCAGTTTTACAGAAAAGGGGCGAATGAGTGAGATATCATGATTCAAAGATTCCAGCCAACCCTCTGGATACTGTGGGGAGGAAAGCCGCCAACATGGCCCTAACGAAGCTGACTTACACACACACACACCCACCCACACACAGTACCTTCATCTCGAACCTGGTTATTTACTGGTGATTAACGTCTTAAGGGCACTTCCGTTTAGGCTTGGGGTTTTGTTATCACAGTGTCATGGCAATCCCAGCCGTGACAACGACCCACGGAAATTTGATTCCGGGGTTGTATAACAATGCTACGGAGGAGGGAAGAGTTAGGGAAGGGGACAGAGAGAGAAGGAGGGTGAGGGAGAGATAAAGAGAGAGGGGGGAAACCTCACGAGACTGTGTCAGGGTCATTATGCCGACCACCAGCGTCATGCCATGATCCCGGTGGTAACACTGGGTGTGTGTGTGTGTGCTGGGTCTGGCTGACTCATCCCCTGCTACACCTGTGGTCCAGGGACACCACACACTCCTCCTCCTCCCTCCTCCCCGATGCCTCGTCCTCACTAAGGACATATGGGGCGGGCCCGATGTGGTGGTTGGCAGGTGAGGTGGTGGTGATGATCTATCGTCAGCAACACCTGTGGTGAGGGACACGCGCCTATACAGACCTCCACACACACACACACACACACACACACACACACACACACACACAACGGACGTCGCGTGAGGCAGCCAGCACCGCAACACCTGGCGGGGGGGACCGTACCGTCCTGTCCTCGAGCTGGACACCTGGCGGAGGGCAGTGGAGGACCTGGCTTAATTAAACTGGCCCCCAAACGCCTGTGATCAAGGACACGTACCTGTCTCTGTGAACCACATGAGAGAGAGAGAGAGAGAGAGAGAGAGAGAGAGAGAGAGAGAGAGAGAGAGAGAGAGAGAGAGAGAGAGAGAGAGAGAGAGAGAGAGACTCTCTCTCTAAACCTCCGTCCTTCCCTTCGAACTCAAAAATCTAGAAGAAAACCGTCAACTTTCAATTATCTCCCTTGTTGACGTCTTACACCCCCTCCTTCTTCCTCCTTCCCCTGCACCTGTCAACCATTCTCCTCCCACCCCACACACCCCTCTCCCCGTATCGACCCTACCCTCGCAACACAAACTCGTAAACTAACATATATAGCACTCATCATCATCATCATCAAACCTCACCTGGAATACGCTCTTCAAATTCTAGTCACCAATCCTCGTCAAAGATGAATGACAAAAAAAAAAAAAAAAGAAAAAAACAGAACAAATCCAGAGAAGAGCGACCAAACCTATCACGTTTCCACTCGAAAAATAAGCCTTGGGAGGACTGACTCAAAAAGACCGAAAACCAATCACTGGAAGAAAAGATAAAAATATCATACCGCGGAAAAGACTCCGGGGCTATGATGCAAAACGGAAGCTTTCAAAACACGAGCTAATTTCCACGTCACAGGGGAGTACACTTCTGAGAGAGAGAGAGAGAGAGAGAGAGAGAGAGAGAGAGAGAGAGAGAGAGAGAGAGAGAGAGAGAGAGAGATCCGGTTGCCAGAAATAACCCACACGACGATGGAAGGGAAAACGGGGGAGGAGGTGGCGGAACAGCAACGTGGGCTTCAGGCTTTCCCAGCTGCAGAGCTGGTAGCGCACTGAGAATGAAATTACCTCCAGATGTGCTGTTCTAGTAGATGTGTAGAGGCCAATCAGTACGGTCGTGTGAAGGCTAGATAGACCAAGTGGTTCGAAATGATATCTATTGTCAATAGATACATCTTTGCTGTATATTTAAATGAGCCTTAATTAATCCTGTCTAATCCCGCCTTGAGATAAAAAGAAAGATTAAAAATCTGGCTCCCCCGGTTCAGTTGGTTTCTCAACTTTCCCATAACATTTCAGCTGTCTACACTCATCACAGTCCTCATCTCCTCCACCCTTTTCCTGCACTCATTAACCTCCTCATGTCTTCCTTTCCCCGTCCTCCTCCCTATCCTCATATCTACCCTTCCTGCCCTCATCGCTATTCTCATATCTACCCTTCCTGCCCTCATGACTAGACTCATCTCCTCCCTTCCTGCCCTCATCACTACACTCATCTCCTCCCTTCCTGCCCTCACCAGTTCACTCATCTCCTCCCTTCCTGCCCTCACCAGTTCACTCATCTCCTCCCTTCCTGCCCTCACCAGTTCATTCATCTCCTCCCTTCTTTCTCTCATCACTATCCTCATTTCCTCCCCTCACCTCCTACCGTCCTGCCCTCATCAATACCCTTCTCCCCGCCCTCCTATTCTCATCACCACTACCTTTCCTCCCTATATACCACCTCCCCCAAGGCCACACTTACCCACCTTTCCTTAACCACGACACAACCACCCCTTCCCCTCCTCTCTTACTTATACTAACCCTCCACACTGATACCCGAACCCCTCCCACTCTCCCTCCTACATCCTCACTCCTTGCATCTTCCTCCACCTCTCTCTCTCTCTCTCTCTCTCTCTCTCTCTCTCTCTCTCTCTCCCGGACCCCTCCCACTCTCCCTCCTACATCCTCACTCCTTGCATCTCCCTCCACCTCTCTCTCTCTCTCTCTCTCTCTCTCTCTCTCTCTCTCTCTCTCTCTCACTACGTCGTGAGGAAGAGAGAGAGAGATAGAAGAAAAAAAGGTTTTCTTTCCCTCCCATTATATCATCATAGTTGTGGTGGCACCTCAAAGGATCCCCGGAAAAGACAGTTTCCTTTGAAGGAAAATCTTCTGGTCTTTCTTTTTCTTCTCTTAAATGTGTGTACTTGAGTTGTATAGCGAGGTGGGGTTGGAGGGTGAGGTGGAGGTGAGGGACGGAGGAGGAGGAGGAGGAGGTGGTGTTGGTGGTCATGCAACGCCGGGAGGAAGGCGTGGGAGAGGGAGGGAGAGATGTACAGTCGCCTGGGAGTGTGGCGAGAAGGTGAGAGGCGCAGTACTCTGTGGGAGAGAGAGAGAGAGAGAGAGAGAGAGAGAGAGAGAGAGTCTTGCTTGCTAAGCTCCCCCTTTGTGTGAGAACACAACCCACGCACATATTCCAACACAAAAGACAAGAGTCTAAAAAGAGAAAGCGAAAAAAAATGGCATATTACGAATGAATCTATTTTTTTTTCTTTTCTTTTCTTTCTCCTCGTGTATGAAATGAATCTTTGAATCTCGTAAGTTTATGCCAGACTGCTGGCTGGTGAGGCTGGGAGAGAGAGAGAGAGAGAGAGAGAGAGAGAGAGAGAGAGAGAGAGAGAGAGAGAGAGAGAGAGAGAGAGAGAGAGAGAGAGAGAGAGAGAGAGAGAGAGAAGCCACGTGAGGAGGGAAATAAGAGAGCCAAGTGAGAGCAAGAGGGAGGGAGGGAGAGATTGGTGGAGTTTGAACCATGGAGGGAGGGAGGTACCATGGGAGGGTGATGGGAGTGTGAATCACAAAGAGGGAGGTGGAGCTGAGGGAGGGCTGGTCATGGAGGGAGGGAGGGAGGCAGCATGGGAGGGTGATGGGGCGTATATCACGGAGGGAGGTGGAGGTGAGACAGCCAATACGGCACGGCTGAGGGAAAGCCAGTCATGGAGGGAGGGAAGGCGCGGGAATACGAGTGACGGAGGGAGGGATGGAGGGAGGGAGTCAGTCATCTGGTGAAAGAGCAGCAGAGCAAAGAGGAGGGAACCAGACAGTGGTTGTGCGCTGAGGAGGACGAGAGAGAGAGAGAGAGAGAGAGAGAGAGAGAGAGAGAGAGAGAGAGAGAGAGAGAGAGAGAGAGAGAGAGAGAGAGAGCGCAGTCCCAAGGGATGCGTAAACCGTACTGGGGCGTAGCGAAGGTATGCCGCCTGGCTGGACACACTGTGTGGGCAAGGGGAAAGGTGGAGTGAGGTACACCACCTGGCTGGACACACTGTGCTGGGTGGTAGGGTGGGTGGAGAGAGAGAGAGAGAGAGAGAGAGAGAGAGAGAGAGAGAGAGAGAGAGAGAGAGAGAGAGAGAGAGAAGGGCAAGGTACTCCACCAGGTTGGTCACACTGCAATGTTAAAACCAACCACCTCAACACATATTTACCTCATCTAACAACTTAGTAAATCAGACGACCGACCCACCAGTGTCCAAAACCTCAAACGCAAAAATAAATAAATAAATAAATAAACACAATAACGAACAGTTTAACACAAAAAAAAGGGTCAGAAAATGAATGTTTAAAAAAATGTCGATCATGTGCCACGTAAAAAAAAAAAAACTCATATATAATAATACACAAAAAAGAAAAAAACGCTTTAAGCTTAAGCTGAAGTCATTATTAAACGCCTCTCAAGACAGATAATTGTTCACGCGTGTTCCGTCTCTTGAAGCAACTCTAAGCCATCGTTTCCCCTCTCTCTCTCTCTCTCTCTCTCTCTCTCTCTCTCTCTCTCTCTCTCTCTCTCTCTCTCTCTCTCTCTAGCACGCCTGCGGATGAAGACCATCGGGGGGGGGCCTGGTACAGTGCGAGCCGGGACGACCACTACCCACACAGACCTCCTCCACGGGGGCCCGAGTTGTGAGCGCAAAGATGTGAGACACGCATCATCACTCGGTCATCGCTCTCTCAGGGTATACTCAGGGAGGTAAGTATACTCTCAAGGTATACTCAGGTAAGTATACTATCAAGGTATACTCAGGTAAGTATACTATCAAGGTATACTCAGGTAAGTATACTCTCAAGGTATACTCAGGTAAGTATACTATCAAGGTATACTCAGGGAGGTAAGTATACTCTCAAGGTATACTCAGGTAAGTATACTATCAAGGTATACTCAGGTAAGTATACTATCAAGGTATACTCAGGTAAGTATACTCTCAAGGTATACTCAGGTAAGTATACTATCAAGGTATACTCAGGGAGGTAAGTATACTCTCAAGGTATACTCAGGTAAGTATACTATCAAGGTATAGTCAGGTAAGTATACTATCAAGGTATACTCAGGGAGGTAAGTATACTATCAAGGTATATTCAGGTAGGTAAGTATACTATCAAGGTATACGCAGGTAGGCAGGTATACTCTCAAGGTATACTGAGGTAGGCAGGTATACTCTCAAGGTATACGCAGGTAGGTAAGTATACTATCAAGGTATACGCAGGTAGGTAAGTATACTATCAAGGTATACTCAGGTAGGTAGGTATACTCTCAAGGTATACTCAGGTAAATAAGTATAACCTAAAAGTATACTCATGCAGGTAAAGTCAATCGCGTTATATGGTATGCCACTGTTCATGAGAGGGAAGTACTTCGTACTTATACCATATATATATATATATATATATATATATATATATATATATATATATATATATATATATATATATATATATATATATATATATATATATATGGTTTATCAACACAGGTGAATTAAAGTGTATAAGCGCGCGTATGTATATTACGCGCGCCCAACACTTATATAGGAAAACCATTCCTAGTTGACTGACTGTGGGTATTTTAAAACACAACCATGAAACGTGCTATCACAACCTCAGACACTGACACACTGGCAGATTATGATTCCCTTAGCCACGGGAGGCAGCCGGGATATCTCTCATTTCCGAGGAAGAACTCGGAGAGAGTTAGCAACAGTAAGCGGTAATTAGCGAAACGAGGGTTCAATTAAACGTAGACTTTTCACAGGCCTTCCCCACTGGCGGAGGTTCGGCGAGAAGCCAGCAAAATCGCCGGCCTCCCAGTGAATCCTCTCCATTCATTCCTATCTCCAGGTTTCCATTGGCATGTGTTGTCCCCCTCATCTTCTCTTCAGACAAGATGCCCTTGGTGTCCTCCATCCACTTTCATTGCAGGCGAGTCCCGCCGGACGTTTTCCGAAATAGGTCAGGACTGAAAAACGTTTCTTGGCATCATCTCGCGTCTCCCTATCCTTTGTATAACATGGCCATATACCACCTTACCTTGTTCTTTTCAATCACGTCAAAGGCGGACGTAACATTTCGAAAACCCCACCTTTATCTCTGGTGTACCTCACCTTGTGCATCCACGTAGCTTCTCGGATTACCCTCATTAGCAGCGCCCATATATCACCTTTACTCCGGCGCTATAATCAGTCAGTGTCTCCTCATCCCATATCCCCCACCATTCTTCCACGCGCAGACCTGGACGAGATAACCTGTCGCCTCTGTTCAGTGAATTGCGGGACAGCTTAGAAATATGCTGCTGATGCCCAGACTCACGATACGCAAGCCAGACGATGCTTGCCACATGAACAATACAATGCTACCCCAGGTAAATCACTTCGCTTCTCTTCAACAGTACGATTGCTCTACGAGATACTACCTCTCCAATATAATTCCCGCGATTCGAAAGAGAGAAAAAAAGAGAGGACATGATCAAGCAGATGATTTTCTTAGTTTTGTAAACGATTACGTGGAGTGGGGTTCCTAAAATGAGAGTGGCACTTTATATACTTTTTTCAACCAGTGGTCGTGTTCGGGTCACGCCTGAAAACATAACTTAAAAAAACTATGCCCAAGTGACCGACCAGCACAGCCAGTTTGATCATTACCTGAATATTTCTTTGCACTCGCATTCTTCAGTGTGTGTGTGTGTGTGTGTGTGTGTGTGTGTGTGTGTGTGTGTGTGTGTGTGTGCGTTCGAGTTCTTTCCTCTTTCCATTCACCTTCACCAATCCTTCCATCTTCTCCATACCTCTCTCTCTCTCTCTCTCTCTCTCTCTCTCTCTCTCTCTCTCTCTCTCTCTCTCTCTCTCTCTCTCTCTCTCTCTCTCTCTCTTATAAAAGTCTTTACATTACCCAGAGCTCTTCTGCTTCGTCTCATGAAGACATACTGCTTTTTTCTTTTTGGTGTGGAGGGAAGGGGGAAGGCTCCTCCACCTCCCTCTCTCTTCTCCGCCCCGTTCCTTTTATCTTCCCCCTCTTCCTCTTGCTGCTCTAGCTTCCACTCCACCATCAGAGGGCGCCGAAGACGTCCGCGAAGGAGGCGGGGGCAGGGAGACAGAGGCAAGAGCAGCAGCAGCAAGTCTCTAGGAGTCCTTTGATGTGACGTCTACAAGGACGGCTGTCCATTTAAGTTTCCCTCCTCGACTCGCTCCACGTGACGCCAGCTGGTAGCCTCCGCCGCCTCTCGTCTGCCCCCTTCCCCTTCGAACTCGCGGATGGGCGGTCAGATGGCCTCTAATACCCCTCTACCTCCTCCTCCTCCTCCTTCGTCCTCCTGCTCACTGGCGCCTCTCACGTGCGCTCTACTGGGATCTGATTTTACCGTCTGCTTACCCTGAAGGTAAGAGGGTGACCCTTCAAATCCAAAACACTCCTAGAGGAAAATGGCCATTTCATTCTCAACATGGAAGAGTTTGTGGGCCTTTGAATACCTTTCTTTTGTGACGGTAACGTGGACGACGTGGCTACTGGTGCCATCCGCCACACACCCACCCATCTGAATGTCAGACGGTGATCCACGGATATGGTAACCTCGTGCCCCAAGGCTCCACCACCACCAGCGGGGGGGCTCTCTCCTGGTTCAGCGGGTCGGCCTGGGTGGGTCGATCATCTGGTAGACCATCTTGGCCTTCAGGCCAAGGCCAGCGAGGCACCAAGTGTCCTATACCAGTCTAGAGGTTCTCCCAGGTTCTCTGGCCAGGTGGTCTGTATCATCCCACCCTCCCACAACCCCACTTTGGAGACTCTTGGTCCCATGGCCTCTTGGTAGCCACCTGCCCCTGGCGCCCCCTGGGTGCCTCCCGCATCCTGTCTCTTGACAGTGTTCGCCACCTGCTCGCCCCGACGACACCCACCTGGATTGCCTATATAGGAGACGAGCTGTCGAGACTTGTTATATCACTACATCTCCACGACGACCGCTTATATTAAGCGCGCGCGCGCACACACACACACACACACACACACACACACACACATGCCATGTGTTCTATGTTATAACGATTCCCTTCTTTACCTACCTACTCCACCGTCACACGAATCAACCCCTCCTCCGTCGCATGCCCTTCCTCAACTCCCGTTCTCATGCATCGCAGTCCCGTACTCACATCATCTCTTCCGTCACACACTCCTCCTCCTCCTACGTCGCAAAGCTCCTCTATCACCTCTCCTTCTCCGTCGCACGTCCCTCCTTACCTCTCTCTTTCTCTCTCCTCCTCCTGCGTCGCAAAGCCCCTTCCTCACCTCTCCTCCTCCTCCTCCTCCGTCGTACCCTCCACCTCACCTCCGACATCCTCACCACGTCCCTCTTCCTCGTCTGGACGGCCGTGAATGGGGCGTCTGGGGCCGTAATAGGACCAATGATCTCCCCTTTGACGCAGCATCAGCCCAGATTACAAGCCCAGTTCCTCCAGATCACAGCCTCACCGCGTTTCGGATATTGACCAACCCATATTCCGAGCTCCACTGCCCCCGTTTTGAAGTTCCACCTCGCTCCATCTCCGTATTTCAAATTCCCCCATTCTGAAGCCTCGGTATCCAATACTTCAGTGATTCACAGCCCTACGTTTCAGGGCCTCAGAGCCAAATATTCCGGTGTTTCACAGTACCATATTTCGGTAGGCTCAAATGCCCTGCTTCGGAGCTTCGACGCCCTATATTAATCACCTTCACTAATGTAATTACGAATATCAATGACGATAACCTTCGCGAATCACAAGTCCCGGTGCTCCTAATCAGAGGCTTCACTCTACCCCATCGTTATGATACTTTCCCCTGTCCGTCATTCCGAAGCCCGTGACTCCATGTCTCGAAACTACCGAGCCACAACTCGAGGGGCTTCGTTGCCGTACAATATCCGAGTCTTCCCACCCAACAGTTTGACATAGTGGCAGCCTCACACAAGCCTCATTACCGACAGTATAAGATTCAAGGTCTCATATATATATATATATATATATATATATATATATATATATATATATATATATATATATATATATATATATATATTCCAAACTTCAACCAGAATGTCATGTCGAAAAAGGCCTCCCCCACCCTCCTCCCAGTCTCAGAATCGCTCGCGGGCCTCTCGTAGTCCCGAGAGAGGAAAAGGAAAAGCTGTGGTCTCACTGGGACACAGACACACCCAAAGGCACAAGCACAAAAGACAGGCACCCACACACAAAAAGGGCAGCGACGCACGAGAGACCACAGGGAACAGCTGCAGACGGACACGAGGCGAGGGTTCTGTGGGTTCTCCTTGTTTGAACACCACCCTCACCGAGCGAGGGGCGGGGAGCGGGCGGGCGGGCGAAGCCATGAACCTGATCTGGTGGTCTCATTAACTCCAGACTGACCTGCGAAACAGCACAGTTATGGAGGTCACAACCTCCTCTGCTGGATTCTTTTGATTCCCACACACACACACACACACACACAGGTCATGGCAAGGGTGTAGGATGTATCGATGGATGAGGAGGATGATGAAGAGGAGGACAACACCGCCAGCTTGAGGCTATACACGCCTTGAGCAGAAAGCCACCTTTGGCCAGGCGGTGTCAAGTGGGAGTATACACAGTCCCGCCAAGGAACATCTCACCCCAAAGGGAAGCCACATTCCCCTGCACCCTGCAAGTTGCGCAAGCAAGTTAGGACTGTAGGAGCCTTTTAGGAAACAGGTCCTGGATAACACCACGACTCTGTCTCAAAAAAAATGAAAGTCCTTGCGGTCGATCATCAACAAACCTCAACATGAAGATGGAGGGAGACGAGACGTACGTCTGTGGAGGAAGTTGTAAAGAGGGAAGAAGAACCAAGAGGGGAGATAATCCTCCGTCACTTTCACAGAGAAAAAAAAGGAAAAACACTGTTCCTCTCCCCCACGCCAGGCAGCACGGTCGGGGTAGATCAGTACTGGTCCCTACTCTCTCTCTCTCTCTCTCTCTCTCTCTCTCTCTCTCTTCTCTTCTCTTTTTTTTTCTTACCGTTGTGGACAAAGGTCCTCATTTGGTATTCCACGTGATGGGGGGGTTTGGAGTAGTGTAGCGACCAGGGGCGAACACCCCTACTTGCCTTGCTCGCTTGCTGGGACCTCTTCCTATGGGTTGACCGCCTGTTTGTACCGTGAGGGACGATGGGTGTGGGAGAGGGGGAATTCTACCCTCGTGAGGGGTAACGGGGGCCGGCGCCCCTCCTTCCCTCCCTCAATCCCTTGACCTTCCTCTTCCGTCATGCAACTTAGAAGTGTCTGTTTGCTGACTGAATTCACGATTCCATCACTGTTCATTAACATTCGTCTCTTACTCGTGTGTGTGTGTGTGTGTGTGTGTCTCCTATTACCGAGAGACGGGGTGTTCACATGCTACTTTACACCCAAGGAGGCGTAACCAGGTCATGAGTCGTCTGCCACCTAGCGCGGGAGCACATCGCAACGCGTCGTCGCTCCAGTGTACACGCCCGCTTCCTGCGTCACGTTATCTGTGGGCCACACAACTCGAGGGCAGTACCCGGCGATCAGGTCACACTCTCAAGTGCGGTTACCTGAGGCGAATCTTCAACCAATTAGTATATGGAAAAAAAATATATATCAAGGAGTATTTGTGGACAAGGGTGCCTCATTGCCGTGAGAGTGAGGGGGGGGCGCGGAGGCCGAGATAACGTAGTGTTCCTTGTTACATAACATCTCTCGCGTCGTGGGGACAAAGGGTGGACGTAATAGAACAGCAGGAGTTACCGAGATGTGGGTCAGTAAGGACCAGGAGTGGGAGGATCGCTGGCTGGCTTGCCTACCTACTTCCCTCCTTCCCTTCCTCCCTCCCTCACCGTCTGCACCTCTGTACTACCGCAACCGCCTCCGCTGTCCACACTACCCTACACCCGTGTAATAATGGTACACCTCCGGCAAGTTGGGGAGGTGGCAGGTATGACAGTGTTAAATTGCTTTTGGAGCACTACCTATACGTCAGGCCCTGGGCTATGAAAAGGTGGCAGGGGAGACAGGCGTAGTTGGGTAGATAGTCGCGTCTAGACGATAGATGTGGCAAGTCCAGCGTAGCGGAGGACACTTCACATTTCCCCCCCTGGTGCGTCTCGTCTCGCAACTTGATCCACCGGCTACGTAAGGTCGGGCGAAGGTCCTGCTGACCTCCGTAACGACCCGGAGCCCTTGGTGGCGTCAGCAGAGGGCGTGCCATGACCAGAGCTGTGGCTGAGGGGAGCGACGTGGTCCGACCTGGAGGTTAAAAGTTTATGGGTACGGCCGACTGGCCACCGCTGACCCACAGCTGATATTACCGATCAAATGACTCCCTGCAGCCGTTACCTCCTGCTGACCCCAAGCTAATGCTATTATAAACTGCGAAGCGCCCTGGCAAGCACCTCCCTCCCACCACCGAATTGTGGAACGTCCAACCATCTCTTGACCAATATCTGCTGCCTTTAAACGGGATGTGTGAAATCGACTCTCACCATTATGAACCTTCTACGCTCTCTTCTCTTCACGAGACCCCACACCATCTGAACTTATACCACCCTCAGTGCATCCATCTCTGTACAGCGTAACGTGCATATGGGCACTGACCACGCTATCTGTAACGCATGCACTCCGCCGCCCCGCCCCCCCTCAACATCCTTACAGTCGAGTGTGTGTGTTGGGGGGGGGGGGGGGAGGAGATAGATGCCAATCAAGGCGTCAACCAACCAATCAAACCGCCAGGCAATGACAGATTGGCTGTCCGCGATCCAATCACCTGCTGCCCGAGGCTATCAGGGTGGGGCCGTCAATATACGTGAGAGCCGCTCGCGTGGTGTCCATGAAGGATCTAACCAACTTGACCCCCTCCATCATCCAGCACGCCACACGGGGAAGGCCTCCCTCCCGCCCACACCCTCCTACTGGCTCTCCGAGCCTGACCCAAAGCCTTACAACCAACACTTGAGGGACCTACGTACAGTAAGTGCTGATGGCGTCAGGGGAGACTAGGCCCCCTAAAAAAAAATCTGCTCTCTCTTTTGTTTAGACTTCAAGAACACGACGAACCAGACCGAAAAAAAAAAAATCAGAAAAAAATACACTCCAGCGAGAACGAGTGCAATTAAGTGTACTGCCGCCAGGGGAGAAATGAGAAACACTCATGGAACAACTACGGGAACATTTAAAAGAAAACTTGACCTGTGGCTGAAGTCAGTCCCAGATGAACCAAGACTTGATAATGGTGTACTGCGGGTGTGGCAGCTGAGAGGAATGGTCCTTTACACATTAGGCAAGACTTGAGGTGAGTGTGCATTGCGCTACCCTCGCCCTTGTGGCTTAACCTCGTACGTGGGTAGATAGAGAGAGAGAGAGAGAGAGAGAGAGAGAGAGAGAGAGAGAGAGAGAGAGAGAGAGAGAGAGAGAGAGAGAGAGAGAGAGAGAGAGAGTGGAAAAGACAGCAGGAGGGGATGTCCAGGACAGTAAGGGCGGAAGGATGGAAACAAGACAAGAGGGGCTGGGACGCGGTGGCGGCGCCTTCGTAGCCAGCCAAGTAGAGGCACAAAGGTTCCCCCTGGCGTCCTAATGACGTTTCGGTGTTTCTAGCGGGAAACACATCCTCTCTCTCTTTCTCTCCTCTCTCCCAGGCCTCCAACACCAGCACCGCCACCACCTCTCCCAGGCCACCACGACACCAAGATGGAGATTAAAAAAAAAAGACAAAAAACAAGTACCAATATCCTATATACTGGATCAGTCCCAATTTGGCTTCTAGGATGAGGACAATATCACCGTCTGTGTCCTTCATCCCCGTGAGTGAACATTACAGCCTCCCCGGAGACTCCCTCCCGGACGTGCGACGTCACCCTCGAAGCGTATCCGGGCGGACCAGCGAGTTCTCCGAGCGGTCATCTTATGATCGGCCTTGCGTCGAGGCTGACTGAAGACGCGGCTCCCCGCCTCTCAAAGCTTCCTGGAGGTTAGGTCCGCTGTTGTTGTATCGGTAGGTCCTCCACCCCACGGGTGATACGAGACCCCGTCGTACCTCCGTCGCCAACCTCCGTATGGCCCGCGCGTCGTACCTCCGTCTCCAACCTTCGTATGGCTCGCGCTAACGGACGGACCACTCCTCTCGGGCCTAGAGACCACCGATCAGCAGGCCATACATCAACACAGTTGGGTGTCGAGAGACTTCGAAGACACCACCAGCACCGAGTAGGTCTGAGTTTCCCTCCCTCTACCTAACATTCCTTACCAGCACCTGTTCGCCCTCCCTCCCCTCACGACTCACCCTGAACAAACTTTTAGTCTCGAGAGGACCCCAACGGGACCCGTGCCCTGCGTAAATGGCTGGCTACCTGGTTGTCCAACGAAGCGACCGGGTCCTCCCTCGCGCAGAGGAACTCCCCTCCACCATCCATCTCCTTCTGCATCGTCCTCCCTCGCCGGTAGAGGGGAACTCGATGCCTCCTAACTCACAAGGCAGGCAGGCAGGCTCACTGCATTTCCTGAACCCCCCCTTCTGTAACACGAGCTCTGAGGCCGGCGCCCACACTCTTTCCTCGGGTGAGAAGAAGTAAAAAAAAAGGAAGGAAAGCACTAATGGGAGGACGGGCGGCAACCTGATCCCCTCCCTCGGGCCAAACTAAGGGGTTCTGGGCTCTCCTGGTTTTAAGTCATTTCCCCCACGAATGATGACTCAGTTACGTGGGGTGGTCGGGGTTAGGGGAGGGTGAGGGAGGGGATTCCTCCTCCCACTCCCTTAGCTGACGGTCTGGGTAGGCAGGCCGGTTCCTCGGTCCATGCCAGCGACTGCTGGGTCCCCGTGTGGACCTGGGAAAGAAGCAGTTCATCATCCTTGAGACAAACCATTCCACGTTCGGCCCTCATCTCTCTCTCTCTCTCTCTCTCTCTCTCTCTCTCTCTCTCTCTCTCTCTCAACTGTAAAGGTGTCCTGTGCTACTTCCTAAAGGGTTTATTCGGACTGATCCCCAAAGAAGAAAAAAAAAATGGTTCTACTGCCTCAAACCCTGTTTTTCGTATCATGCCCCCTCCCACACCTCTGGCTGCAACAAGGCTTAACAGCTCACATGATCAAGCGTCTTTCAATACCCCGATGCGCCAGGCCAGGGGGGAGCATCTGTGGCCCAGCCGTACATCGAGCGGTGCCACCTAGTGGTGCTCTCGGTCTCCTGACTTCTTCTCCGTACTTGTGGTGTACGGGGCGTGGGGCTACCTACTGGTGCCTGCTTGCATTAGGTCACTATTCATATCATGTTACCTGAGACGGCACGGGTAACTGGAAGCCCTGACTGAGGCCATCTCATTAACGTCATATACAACATACATGTCTTAAGCCAGGTACCCATTCTATCGACGAAACGCTGAACGGAGGATGAACATCTGGGCTGACTGTGGACCGACCGACTGACGCAAGCTAGGGTTCGAACCTATCCCTACGCGCTCGACCCTGGGCGGCCCGTGGACGCGTCAAGGTCAGGAACGCTAAACCCTACCGCTGACACCAGGGAAGGTCCGCTTCACTACTACAGTGTGCCAGTCTCTCATTACAGTTTTCATGACTTCCACAAGACAGACGACTTTCCCTCTCCCCTCTCTCTGCTCTCCAATGTTGCGTTCGGCGGCAGTGTTGGAGTACGCACAACCCTCTCCCTCTCTCTCCGGGGCGAGAGCCTCCTATCACCATCGCAACCAGAGACATCAACACGGCTTTAAAGACCTGACGCGTGCCTTTTCCCGCACCCTCAAAAACAGAGCAGTAGTCGCTTTACCTTTGGCGCTTACGTCCTCCATCTCGGGTGGATGAAGAGCTCGCTCTCGACCCCCACGGAAAGAAGAAAAATGACTCTTCCCTGAAGTACTGAGTGATACTTAGAACCCTATTTAAGAGCCAGTAGTGCTTGAGGAAAAGGAGGAAGGAGGAGGAGGAGAAGGAGGAAGGAGGAAGGAGGTGGTGGAGTTCTCAGTCCTTCCAAGCCCCCCTTTTTCTCAGCATGGTGATAAAAGGCAATTCCGAGTTGGTCTCATTAAACGGTCACAGTGACCCCCTTTCCATCCCGGGTCGTGCCGAGAACAAGTGCGTACCGAGAACCCACCCCCGCGCGCATCAAAGGCTGCTGGGGGAGGAGGAGGAGGACGGCTCTTCACAGAGTCCTCCACGTGTGGCTGAAGAGTTGAGGAGAAAAGAAATGTTTTCCTGCGATAGTCCAAGCGAAAACGAAAATAAAAAGAGAAAAGAAAGGTACGTTTAGGGTCGGAAGGAGAGGGGTGTCGTGGTGGGTAATAGTGGTGGTCAAGGCCGAGGCGAGAACAGGACGCACTGGTCTGGTTTGAGAGAGAGAGAGAGAGAGAGAGAGAGAGAGAGAGAGAGAGAGAGAGAGAGAGAGAGAGAGAGAGAGAGAGAGAGAGAGAGAGAGAGAGAGAGAGAAACGAGCCATCAGAAGCTAGTCAGGATGAAGTGATCAACTCCAACGAGCGTTGTCCCGAGGCCTCTGGCATATCGTCTGACCTGCACCAAGGAAAAAAAAAGGGAAAAAAAAGAATATCAACTAATCGGAGACCCCGAGGAACTACAGGTCCTCTCATTCTCCACCTCAAGTAATTGAACTAAGAGAAGCACACACACGTTCCTAAGACAATAACAAGGCAGGAGCAGCTCCAACGTGCGCCATTACCAGCTGAAAAATGGCTAAACACAGAAACTTTCACCGCACGCCGACTGCCTCATCGCTTCAAGTAAATTGCTCCTCCCTCGTTAATGTTTACCATAACTTGTTTTCGACTCCATGAACCGCGCGAGGAGTGGTTTGGCGGAGGGAGAGAGAGAGGGAGAGAGGAGAGAGAGAGAGAGAGAGAGAGAGAGAGAGAGAGAGAGAGAGAGAGAGAGAGAGAGAGAGAGAGAGAGAGGATGCACACCACCACCACGCAGGTTGGACACATGGAATAACCTAACTATAAACACTGCAAAACAATCTTTTTTTTCCATCAATCTGTTCTAAATTCGTCTTCAGTTGCGGACGCGCACACACAGGGGGGGCGGCGCGGCGGGGGTAGACTCTGTAGCGTCGTGCAACGCGGGCGATTCCAGACAGCGATCGAACTTCCTTAATTGGTCGGTATTCCCAGTAACGAACCTTCAAGCCAAGTTTCTCTCTCTCTCTCTCTCTCTCTCTCTCTCTCTCTCTCTCTCTCTCTCTCTCTCTCTCTCTCTCTCTAAGTGGACTTGAATACACAGGCCTTTAGGGTCAGGCACTGGCTGACGTACGAATAACGGCGGTCACCATCCGACTTCTCCTCGACGTCTTCTTGCGTCTTGCAGAGAGCTCCTGGTGGTCCGGCGCCCTCGACTGCAGCAGCTCATGGCACCGCCTGGCACCCCCTCCTCTGGCACGGTAGAAAACCCCTCGTGACAACCTGGCGTGCTCCGGCAGCCTCACGACGCGGCTAGTCGTGGGAAAAAAAACTGTACATCATCGATATAAAACACCACGGGGTCGATGCAGGACTAGCCGGTAACTGCAGCTGCTGGATAACTGGTTGGTTATGCGTATACCACCTTACGATGGTTTGGGAGGTCTTCTACCCCCCACACAGCTTGGTCTGGGACCTTGACTTACTTTACGTATGCCTTACGATGGTTTGGGAGGTCTTCTACCCCCACACAGCTGGGTCTGGGACCTTACCTTACCTTACGTATACCTTACGATGGTTTGGGAGGTCCTCTACTCCCCACACAGCAAGGTCTGAGACCTTACCTTACCTTACGTATACCTTACGATGGTCTGGGAGGTCTTCTACCCCCACGCAGCTGGGTCTGGGACCTTACCTTACCTTACGTATACCTTACGATGGTCTGGGAGGTCTTCTACCCCCACACAGCTGGGTCTGGGACCTTGACTTACTTTACGTATGCCTTACGATGGTTTGGGAGGTCTTCTACCCCCACACAGCTGGGTCTGGGACCTTACCTTACCTTACGTATACCTTACGATGGTTTGGGAGGTCTTCTACCCCCACACAACTGGGTTTGGAACTAAGCTGAGCTGACGTCTTCCTACTCCGCTCAGTCAAGCTGTCGGGGGCCAAAGCCTGCTAGCAGATCCCCTGGCAGGCCTGAGCCAGCAGATCCACTGGCCGGACTGAGCCAGCACATCCTCTGGCTGGCCCGACATACCATACAAGTACACCAATCCTCGTCTTGCTCTCCACAGACGAGACCACCGGTCACCCGTCCATTTCATCTCGCCAAGTACCTAGGCTATCCTCCCCCTTACTCCAACCCCCCCCCCCCCTTAAAGACCGTCATCCATCTCACCCAAAAGGACCCTCGATCTCCTCCCGAGAACAAATGGCTGTCATCCATCTCGTCCACCCGTCTCTCACTTGATGCACCCACCCTCCTTCCCTGCCTGAGCTTCAGCCACCTGGGGGGAAGGGGGGGAGGGGGTTGGATGGACCAAACAGATAGCACCTGTTACTTTAATCACTCCATTTACCAGTAGCGTTGGGGGGGAAGCGCACACACACACACACACACACACACACACACACACACACACACACACACACACACACACATTTAAAAATAAACAAACCAGCGGGTGTTTTTGACGGCGACCGGACCATAGTGTAAACCGTGTTAGAGGAAGGGGGAGGATGATGGATTAATCTCATGGACTGAAACATCACGTATCTGGTTGCTGTGAAGTCCGGCTGGCAGATAACTACGATACAAAAAAAAAAAAAAAAGAATTGACGCTGGAAGAACAGGGGGGAAAAAAAATTGCTGCTGTTGTGTAATATACGCCGAATTGACGCTGCTGCTGTTGTGTGATATACGCCATATTGACGCTGCTGCTGTGGTGTGATATACGCCGCCTGGGCAAAAAGCCTCTGGTATAGGTGACCAATGGCGTCACGGTTCTCAAAAATAAAAAAAACTGCGTCGCTACGCAATTCATTGAGACAAAAGGTGGGAGACGGATATACACAACGTCTTGATACACGGACCACACAACACGGAGTTATAAGTTCAAGCTATCTACAACAACGCACTCTAATAAAAGTGACGAAAATAGGACCCACAATTATTTTTTCTTTTTCGCATCACAGCTCTACGTGCACGACACCAGGCGGGCACACACACGCACGGAAAATTCATCGGGGGTGGGAACTCAAACAGAAGAAGAACAAAACACAAAATTACAAAGAGACACGACTCATGCCTTCCGCCAAGACACACTGGGAGTGTCCAGCGTACACTCTGTGACGACTGGGTGACCCCTGGATCAGAGTGTGTGTGTGTGTGTGTGTGTGTGTGTGTGTGTGTGTGGGGAAGGTCTGGCTCGACAATCGACGCGGGAGAAGGTGAAAAAAACCAATGGTGTGTGTGTGTGTGTGTCCGTATACACGAAATAGACTTCAATAGAGAGCACAGGTGTGCCTTAAGTACATGCTATAGATCTACACAGATAGCACAGGTGTGCCTTAAGTACATGCTATAGATCTATACAGTTAGCACAGGTGTGCCTTAAGTACATGCTATAGATCTATACAGTTAGCACAGGTGTGCCTTAAGTACATGCTATAGATCTATACAGTTAGCACAGGTGTGCCTTAAGTACATGCTATAGATCTATACAGTCAGCACAGGTGTGCCTTAAGTACATGCTATAGATCTATACAGTTAGCACAGGTGTGCCTTAAGTACATGCTATAGATCTATACAGTCAGCACAGGTGTGCCTTAAGTACATGCTATAGATCTATACAGTTAGCATAGGTGTGCTTTGTGGTGCTTGAGCGTGAAAACCTCCGTCTCCCCCCAGAGTGATGGCGGGCGGGGGTGGGTGTCGTCACCCCACCTGCTCCACAGTCAACAGCAGGGTGTTACCGTGAGGTCTCACTGATCATGGGGAGAGAGAGAGAGAGAGAGAGAGAGAGAGAGAGAGAGAGAGAGAGAGAGAGAGAGAGAGAGAGAGAGAGAGAGAGAGAGAGAGAGAGAGAGAGTCCTGTCAGCGTGTGGGAGGACACATACCTCGACACACAGCTCGAACCCGTCGCATCCCGGCCCCTTCCTCAGGGCACCTCACCTTAAAGACGCTCGGCAGATTAATTCAATCTTGATCAAACTTTTCGGGATAAACTCAGGAAGGAGAGAGAGAGAGAGAGAGAGAGAGAGAGAGAGAGAGAGAGAGAGAGAGAGAGAGAGAGAGAGAGAGAGAGAGAGAGAGAGCCTTATGGGAGTTAATTACGAAGGTAATGTTACTGGGGAGTTTCACTGGGGGGGAGGGAGGAAAACTAACTGGCTAGGTGATGGTAATCACCCGGGATGGAGGACGGGGTTATGGGAGGGGATGGGGTTGCTATGGGTGCTCGGTGTACGGCAGTGAGGGGATGGTAGCGACACGTTACGAGTGGGAGGGTGGAGGATGGGGTTAGGAGGAGAGGCAGAAGATGGGTGGGGGGAGAGAGAGGGAAGAGAGGAGAAGAAGAGTGGAGAGGAGGGAATGGGGCTATGGCGGAAGAGAGAGAGAGAGAGAGAGAGAGAGAGAGAGAGAGAGAGAGAGAGAGAGAGAGAGAGAGAGAGAAGGAACAAGATATTAGGGACGTGAGAGAGAGAGAGAGAGAGAGAGAGAGAGAGAGAGAGAGAGAGAGAGAGAGAGAGAGAGAGAGAGAGAGAGAGAGAGAGAGAGAGAGAGTGTCTGAGGTACGTAGACTCTCCCCCCACCTCACCATCATCAATTTGAGGAGAGGTTACAGATGAGGGGCGTCCGGCGAGCTAGGGTAGAACAGGCGGGCGGCCAGGAGCAACTCAACTACTTTGGTAATGACTTCCAACACTGAGGAGGGGAGAGTGAGTGAGTCCCTCCTCCCTCCTCCACACACACACACACACACACACACACACACACACACACCTCAACCTTCTCTCACGCCAGGTCCTCCATGCGACACCGAGCCATCACACTACCCCAAGCCACAGATCTCACCTTGGGGTCTTCCACTCAACCCCCCCACCCTGTCACTCTCCCACGTCGGTGTACTGTACCTCTGTGCGCTCTCTACTTGCCTCCGCCTGCCACCTAGCCACTTGTCCCTCACCCACACCCTCACTGAAACGCTCTGTCCATAAATATCTAGACAATAAATATCCTAAAAACTTGAACAAGACTTAAGAATCTAGACATACCTACACGCTACTTCCACGCTTGATCTCTCCACCATCGCAACCCTCACGCTAAATCCCACGTCAGGTCTCCCATGTACACACGACCCCCTCACGCTACTCCCTTCCACCAGCCATGCTCCTGGCGTTACGTCCTCCACGCCACAACACACCCACGCTGCTCATCCACCCTGTTGTAAGCTGAAGCTGAGGGGGATAGGAGGGAGGGGAGGAAAGTCTGTACCACTGCCAGCCAGCGGTTACGACGATGCTCACAGCACAGGAGACAGGTGCCCCTAGGATGATGGTCCTCCTGGTCTCCGCGTACGGCACAGGGAGATGGGCAAGACCCTGGCGGTATCCTACGTCTGATGTCCAGCGACATCTCATGACTTCCGGATACCCTACCCTCATCACTGCCCAGTGCAAGGCCATCTAGAAGCACTGTCGTAACCAATCCACAGTTGCAGCATCTCCAGCGCACGGGAGCCGTGCCGTCCACGTTCCACTGCTGGGTGAGTAACACCACCCCCCCATCACCCCAAAAACCCAATTTCATCCCATTTTAGAAAGAGAGGAAAAAAGAGACACACGACATCTCCTCTTTCCACCTCACCTCGAACACACCACTCTCTATCTCCATCCGCTGACTGACACACACACACGGGCGCTCCCGTCACTTGGAAAAACTTCTTCCTCCTCCCTCTCCTTTCCCCCCTCTCTCTCTCCACCCCAACACGCTATCAAGACGTCCTTCCATTAGCAATCAAGAGCCACTTTAATTTCACAGGCTCCCTAGTTACAGAGCCGCCCGTCACCCGTCAGGAGATACCGTGTCAGCTGCTCCTCCTCCTCCTGTGCCATCGACCAAGAGCCTTCAAGTACCCACGGCCACGTCTGTGTTCCCCAGTCCATCAACACCCTGGCGCTGCCTCCTGGTTCAGTACCAAGCCACGATCTACCACCCATCGTCCACACCCCGCCCGCACCTACGGGTGTGGCGCTTTTTTTACACTTGGAAAATAATATTTTCAGTCTGTAAAAAAACAAAAAAACAAAAAAAACTAGAAAAATAAATGTCTCCCGGGCCAGACCCAAAACACTCACCCTCAGACTTCCCCCTCAAGCTGGCCACAGCTGGCACTCCAGTTCAGCATGTATGGCAGCGCGAGGGAAGGGAGCAGGAAGGGAAAGAAGAAGAGAGGGAGGATAACCTTTATGTGAGGTCGTTAGCGAGTGTGTGCCTCGGGGGTAAGAGGGAGAGAGAGAGAGAGAGAGAGAGAGAGAGAGAGAGAGAGAGAGAGAGAGAGAGAGAGAGAGAGAGAGAAATTGTTCTCTCGCCTGCGCTGGCCTCCGAGTGTGGGGCGGTACTCAGGTGTCTGTGGAACTGTAGACCTGACTCTTACATAGGAAGAGAGGGAGGAGGGAGAGAAAGACGAGCGACTGAAGGGCATTCAGCAGTTTCGCTTTAAGTGGCGGAGAAAAGGGAGTTGTCATAACGGTCACTCCTCGTGCGGCGGGTCACCGCACGGAAGCTATGGGAAGCTGCCGCCACACGCGTCCCGCGGGTCCGCTTCATGGAGGATGGGGACGCATGCAGGGCAGATGCTCAACGAGATCAACGGCCGATGTAGTACATGGTCTTCCGTGACTGACAAAACATGCTGGCAGACGACAGAATGGTGAAACGTGAATGCATATGAAACACTAGATGTGCTGATCACAGACGGACATAAGTGTGGGAGGTGAGGTAAGGGAGGTAAGTGTGGGAGGTGAGGTAAGTATGGGAGGTGAGGTAAGGGAGGAGGTAAGTGTGGGAAGTGAGGTAAGGGAGGAGGTAAGTGTGGGAGGTGAGGTAAGGGAGGAGGTAAGTGTGGGAGGTGAGGTAAGGGAGGGCGTAAGTGAGGGAGGTGAGGTAAGGGAGGAGGTAAGTGTGGAAGGTGAGGTAAGGGAGGAGGTAAGTGTGGGAGGTGAGGTAAAGGAGGAGGTAAGTGTGTGGGGAGGTTAGCAAGGGAGGTCAGTGTGGGAGGTTAGCAAGGGAGGAAGGCCAGTGTGGGAGGTCAGCGTGGGAGGGGAGCACCTGGGCGATATCCGTGTGGGAGGTTCGCAACAGGGAGGAGCCGATGCATGGGAGATGAGTGAGGAAGAGCGAGCGGTGTTGGTCCGCCGGGCCTGTGAAAAATGTAGTCAGTGTGGGAGGTCAATATAGGGGGTGGGAGGGGGGGGCGAGGTCATCGACAGAAGGTGGATAATGGATTATGAATGTGGGAGGTGTGTGGGGGTGGTGGGAGGCCACTGTACAGGATGGTCAGCTGAGTCAGTCAGGTACGTGGAGAGGTCAGAGTATAAGGACGAGTTAAAAAAAGAAAAGAATTTAGCCACATACTTAACCTCATCCCTCCCGTGGTCCCCCGCCCCTCGTAAGCGCAAAGGCACTGACAACATCTTCCCCACCAGGACCAAAAGGAAACCTGATGGCCACGCTGGAGGCCTGGAGGTCTGAGGGACGCTGGAGGCCTGGAAAGGATGGAAGCTCTGGAAAGGAGGAAGCTCTGGAAAAGAGGAAGCTCTGGAAATGAGGAAGCTCTGGGAAGGTGGAAGCTCTGGAAAGGAGGAAGCTCTGGATAGGTGGAAGCTCTGGAAAGGAGGAAGCTCTGGAAAAGAGGAAGCTCTGGAAATGAGGAAGCTCTGGAAAGGAGGAAGCTCTGGAAAGGAGGGAAGCTCTGGAAAGGAGGAAGCTCTGAAAAGGAGGGAAGCTCAGGAAAGGAGGAAGCTCTGGATAGGTGGAAGCTCTGGAAAGGAGGAAGCTCTGGAAAGGAGGAAGCTTAGGAAAAGAGGAAGCTCTGGAAAGGAGGAAGCTCTGGAAAGGAGGAAGCTCAGGAAAAGAGGAAGCTCTGGAAAGGAGGAAGCTCTGGATAAGTGGAAGCTCTGAAAAGGTAGAAGCTCTGGAAAGGAGAAAGCTCTGGAAAGGAGGGAAGCTCAGGAAAAGAGGAAGCTCCGGAAGGATGGAAGCTCTGGAAAGGTGGAAGCTCTGGAAAGGTGGAAGCTCCGGAAGGATGGAAGCTCTGGAAAGGTGGAAGCTCTGGAAAGGAGAAAGCTCTGGAAAGGTGGAAGCTCTGGAAAGGGGGGGAAGCTTTGGAAAGGAGGAAGCTCTGGATAAGTGGAAACTCTGAAAAGGTAGAAGCTCTGGAAAGGAGAAGGCTCTGGAAAGGAGGGAAGCTCTGGAAAGGAGGAAGCTCTGCATTAATACCCCAGGTAATGGCCGAAGGGTTGTACAAAAGAAAGAGTAGGGCTTCAGGTGAACTCTAGATGGGCTGCAGAGAATCAGATAAAAGACGGGGGTCTAGGACGAGGTGGAAGGAACCAACTGGAAAGAGATGATGATGAGGGGGTTGAAGGGACGGGAGAAAGGAAAAGAAGCAGTTTAGAGGGCAGAGGGAAGAGGGAGGATATTGGCAAAAAAAAAAAAAAAAAAAAAAGGTGAAGGGAGTGGGAAGCGTGACTGTAAGGCGAGTTAAGGTGTATGGACCACTTCCTTTCGTCCTGTGTCACTGTCTATGAACTCCTGGGCTTAAGCACGTCGCTTTCCCCGTCTGTGGCAGGTTGCTGAGGGGCAGCTAGTGCAGCAGATGGCTGGCTGTTGGGGGGAGGGTAAGTGGTGAAGCAGATGGTTGGCTGCTGAGGGGAAGCTGGTGCAGAAGATGGCAGGCTGCAGGGGGGGGGGGGGGTGGAAGTGTGTGTGTGTGTGTGTGTGTGTGTGTGTGTGTGTGTGTGTGTGTGTGTGTGTGTGTGTTTGCAGGAGATGGCTGGCTGCAGGAAGGCAGAGTTGGTGCAGATTCTTCAACCCACCTCGACGCATGCTTAAAATCCTGACCAACTATCCATGCGCAGTGAAGGGAAGAGGTGTTGTTTGCATGATGAATCCCTTCGGGGTAAACAGAGTTGGAGGAGAAGGGGTGAGGACGGAACACGGAGGCAACATCGTAAGACAGAGGTGGGAGGCGTGGTGAAGACTGGAGGTCGTAGGAGACGTGGGGCCCTGGTGAGCGAAGATGGTTGTGGATGAGGATGTCAACAGGACAAGGTAAGGTATAGGACCAGGGAGGTACGGTGGAAAAGGGAGCAGAAGAAGGTAAGAGATGGGACCAGGGAGGATGACGGAAAGGGCGCAGATGATAAAGAAGGTAAGAGATGGGACCAGGGAGGATGACGGAAAGGGCGCAGATGATAAGAGACAGGACCAGGGAGGATGGTGGAAGGGCGAGCAGAAGTAAGCAAGGGATAGGGCCAGGGAGGATGGTGGAAGAGGGAGGAGCTGAGGCAGGTAAGGGATAGGACCTGGCAGGATAATGGAAGGGAAGCAGAAGATAAGAGACAGGGTTAGGGAGGATGATGGAAGGGGAGCAGACGAAGATAAGAGATAGGACCAGGGAGGATGGTAGACAGGGTGGAGAACAAGGTAAGAGATACAGAGCTGGGTGGGGGACTGAACACTAGGGAGGATGGAAGGAGGTGGCACGGAGTGGATGATTGTGGACGGACGACATCTGATGTTGTGGATGTCTGCACAGGACCTAAAAGTCCTTCTGTACCTTTTTGCATGAAAAAGATACATAAAAAAAAGCTAACAACCACTAAAATAGTTACATAATTCGACTTTCTATATAAAAAGAAAGACATCTACTAAAACCATCTCTATAAAAATCATGGACTTTGGCATGCTTTTTAACATAAATCATCACGCATCTCTTTACATCAGAGCTAATTGTCTAAATTCTCTCGCATCCTCTTTTTCCTTTTCCCCTCGATTCTTACTAATTCATACGTGACCCCGGGACTCCTAAGTCATATATGCTTGCGCATTCCGTCGTCAGTGCGTACACAGGGCCCAGGGCGACGACGCGCTGCGCCTGCCGCTGTGTGTGTGTCATGCATACGTACGTACGTGCACATTTCGGCGACGGTCCTCCCTGGCGAGCTGTGTGGCGAAGGCCGAGAGGAAAAAATAAAAGGTAAGTAAGGCAAAGGGTAAAAGGTGTAGTAAAGTAAGTAAGGTAATGGGTAAAAGGTGCAGTAAAGTAAGTAAGGTAATGGGTAAAAGGTGTAGTAAAGTAAGTAAGACCGTTTAGGGGTCAAAAGTCCAATACAGTTGCATGGTGGCATACAAAACTAAACACATAAATCAAAGGTTTAGTTTAAATCCCCTTTGGCGCCGCCAAAGGCAATTACAGAGGCATAGAGGCATCAAAGGGGAAAGAAACATTTGGAAAGCTTATTCTAATGCCACTTTGGGGATGCCAAAGGGCAAGAGAATTGCGTGGAGGCATCCAAAAATTTAGAGGAAAATTAAAGGATTAACCTAAATCCCCTTTGGCGTCTTCAAAGGCCTTTACAGGGTAATACTGGCATCTGAAGGGAAAGAGACAAATCAAAAGTTTACTTAAAAGACCGTTAAGGGGTGCCAAAGTCCAATATAGTTGCATGGTGGCATCCAAAAATAAAAAGAAAAATTAAATGTTTAGTTTAAATCCCCTTTGGCGACGTCAAAGGCAATTACAGGGGCATAGAGGCATCAAAAGGGAAAGAAACATTTGGAAAGCTTACTTTAATGCCACTTTGGGGATGCCAAAGGGCAAGAGAATTGCGGTGAGGCATCCAAAAATTTAGAGGAAAATTGAAGGATTAATCTAAATCCCCTTTGGCGTCTTCAAAGGCCTTTACAGGGGAATACTGGCATCTGAAGGGAAAGAGACAAATCAAAAGTTTACTTAAAAGACCGTTTAGGGGTGCCAAAGTCCAATACAGTTGCATGATGTCATCCAAAAATAAAAAGACAAATTAACGGTTTACTTTAAATCCCCTTTGGAGCCGCCAAAGGCAATTACAGGGGCATAGAGGCATCAAAAGGGAAAGAAACATTTGGAAAGCTTACTTTAATGCCACTTTGGGGATGCCAAAGGGCAAGAGAATTGCGGTGAGGCATCCAAAAATTTAGAGGAAACTTGAAGGATTAATCTAAATCCCCTTTGGCGTCTTCAAAGGCCTTTACAGGGGAATACTGGCATCTGAAGGGAAAGAGACAAATCAAAAGTTTACTTAAAAGACCGTTTAGGGGTGCCAAAGTCCAATACAGTTGCATGATGTCATCCAAAAATAAAAAGACAAATTAACGGTTTACTTTAAATCCCCTTTGGAGCCGCCAAAGGCAATTACAGGTGCATAGAGGCATCAAAAGGGAAAGAAACATTTGGAAAGCTTACTTTAATGCCACTTTGGGGATGCTAAAGGGCAAGAGAATTGCGGTGAGGTATCCAAAAATTTAGAGGAAAATTGAAGGATTAATCTAATTCCCCTTTGGCGTCTTCAAAGGCCTTTACAGGGGAATAATGGCATCTAAAGGGAAAGAGACAAATTAAAAGTTTACTTAAAAGACCGTTTAGGGGTGCCAAAGTCCAATACAGTTGCATGATGTCAATACAGTTGCATGATGTCCGAAAAATAAAAAAACAAATTAACGGTTCACTTTAAATCCCCTTTGGAGCCGCCAAAGGCAATTACAGGGGCATAGAGGCATCAAAAGGGAAAGAAACATTTGGAAAGCTTACTTTAATGCCACTTTAGGGATGCTAAAGGGCAAGAGAATTGCGGTGAGGCATCCAAAAATTTAGAGGAAAATTGAAGGATTAATCTAAATCCCCTTTGGCGTCTTCAAAGGCCTTTACAGGGGAATAATGGCATCTAAAGGGAAAGAGACAAATTAAAAGTTTACTTAAAAGACCGTTTAGGGGTGCCAAACTCCAATACAGTTGCATGATGTCATCCAAAAATAAAAAGACAAATTAACGGTTTACTTTAAATCCCCTTTGGAGCCGCCAAAGGGAATTAGAGGGGCATAGAGGCATCAAAAGGGAAAGAAACATTTGGAAAGCTTACTTTAATGCCACTTTGGGGATGTAAAATGGCAAGAGAATTGCGTGGAGGAATCCAAAAATTTAGAGGAAAATTGAAGGATTAATCTAAATCCCCTTTGGCGTCTTCAAAGGCCTTTACAGGGGAATACTGGCATCTGAAGGGAAAGTGACAAATCAAAAGTTTACTTAAAAGACCGTTTAGGGGTGCCAAAGTCCAATACAGTTGCATGATGTCATCCAAAAATAAAAAGACAAATTAACGGTTTACTTTAAATCCCCTTTGGAGCCGGCAAATGCAATTACAGGAGCATAGATGCATCAAAAGGGAAAGAAACATTTGGAAAGCTTACTTTAATGCCACTTTGGGGATGCTAAAGGGCAAAAGAATTGCGGTGAGGCATCCAAAAATTTAGAGGAAAATTGAAGGATTAATCTAAATCCCCTTTGGCGTCTTCAAAGGCCTTTACAGGGGAATACTGGCATCTGAAGGGAAAGAGACAAATCAAAAGTTTACTTAAAAGACAGTTTAGGGGTGCCAAAGTCCAATACAGTTGCATGATGTCATCCAAAAATAAAAAGACAAATTAACGGTTCACTTTAAATCCCCTTTGGAGCCGCCAAAGGGAACTACAGGGGCATAGATGCATCAAAAGGGAAATAAACATTTGGAAAGCTTACTTTAATGCCACTTTAGGGATGCTAAAGGGCAAGAGAATTGCGGTGAGGCATCCAAAAATTTAGAGGAAAATTGAAGGATTAATCTAATTCCCCTTTGGCGTCTTCAAAGGCCTTTACAGGGGAATAATGGCATCTAAAGGGAAAGAGACAATTTAAAAGTTTACTTAAAAGACCGTTTAGGGGTGCCAAAGTCCAATACAGTTGCATGATGTCATCCAAAAATAAAAAGACAAATTAACGGTTAAGTTTAAATCCCCTTTGGAGCCGCCAAAGGCAATTACAGGGGCATAGAGGCATCAAAAGGGAAAGAAACATTTGGAAAGCTTACTTTAATTCCACTTTGGGGATGCCAAAGGGCAAGGGAATTGCGTGGAGGAATCCAAAAATTTAGAGGAAAATTGAAGGATTAATCTAAATCCCCTTTGGCGTCTTCAAAGGCCTTTACAGGGGAATAATGGCATCTAAAGGGAAAGAGACAATTTAAAAGTTTACTTAAAAGACCGTTTAGGGGTGCCAAAGTCCAATACCGTTGCATGGTGGCATCCAAAAATAGAAAGACAAATTAAATGTTTACTTTAAATCCCCTTTGGCGCCGCCAAAGGCAATTACAGGGGCATAGAGGCATCAAAAGGGAAAGAAACATTTGGAAAGCTTACTTTAATGCCACTTTGCGGATGCCAAAGGGCAAGAGAATTGCGTGGAGGCATCCAAAAATTTAGAGGAAGATTGAAGGATTAATCTAAATCCCCTTTGGCGTCTTCAAAGGCCTTTACAGGGGAATAGTGGCATCTGAAGGGAAAGACAAATCAAAAGTTTACTTAAAAAACCGTTTAGAGGTGCCAAAGTCCAATACAGTTGCTTGATGTCATCCAAAAATAAAAAGACAAATTAACGGTTTACTTTAAATCCCCTTTGGAGCCGCCAAAGGCAATTACAGGGGCATAGAGGCACCAAAGGGAAAAGAAACATTTGGAAAGCTTACTTTAATGCCACTTTGGGGATGCTAAAGGGCAAGAGAATTGCGGTGAGGCATCCAAAAATTTAGAGGAAAATTGAAGGATTAATCTAAATCCCCTTTGGCGTCTTCAAAGGCCTTTACAGGGGAATACTGATATCTGAAGGGAAAGAGACAAATCAAAATTTTACTTAAAACACCGTTTAGAGGTGCCAAAGTCCAATACAGTTGCATGATGTCATCCAAAAATAAAAAGACAAATTAACGGTTTACTTTAAATCCCCTTTGGAGCCGCCAAAGGCAATTACAGGGGCATAGATGCATCAAAAGGGAAAGAAACATTTGGAAAGCTTACTTTAATGCCACTTTAGGGATGCTAAAGGGCAAGAGAATTGCGGTGAGGTATCCAAAAATTTAGAGGAAAATTGAAGGATTAATCTAATTCCCCTTTGGCGTCTTCAAAGGCCTTTACAGGGGAATAATGGCATCTAAAGGGAAAGAGACAATTCAAAAGTTTACTTAAAAGACCGTTTCGGGGTGCCAAAGTCCAATAGAGTTGCATGATGTCATCCAAAAATAAAAAGACAAATTAACGGTTAAGTTTAAATCCCCTTTGGAGCCGCCAAAGGCTATTACAGGAGCATAGAGGCATCAAAAGGAAAAGAAACATTTGGAAAGCTTACTTTAATTCCACTTTGGGGATGCCAAAGGGCAAGGGAATTGCGTGGAGGAATCCAAAAATTTAGAGGAAAATTGAAGGATTAATCTAAATCCCCTTTGGCGTCTTCAAAGGCCTTTACAGGGGAATAATGGCATCTAAAGGGAAAGAGACAATTTAAAAGTTTACTTAAAAGACCGTTTAGGGTTGCCAAAGTCCAATACCGTTGCATGGTGGCATCCAAAAATAGAAAGACAAATTAAATGTTTACTTTAAATCCCCTTTGGCGCCGCCAAAGGCAATTAGAGGGGCATAGAGGCATCAAAAGGGAAAGAAACATTTGGAAAGCTTACTTTAATGCCACTTTGGGGATGCCAAAGGACAAGAGAGTTGCGTGGAGGCATCCAAAAATTTAGAGGAAAATTGAAGGATTAATCTAAATCCCCTTTGGCGTCTTCAAAGGCCTTTACAGGGGAATAATGGCATCTGAAGGGAAAGAGACAAATCAAAAGTTTACTTAAAAGACCGTTTAGGGGTGCCAAAGTCCAATACAGTTGCATGATGTCATCCAAAAATAAAAAGACAAATTAACGGTTTACTTTAAATCCCCTTTGGAGCCGCCAAAGGCAATTACAGGGGCATAGAGGCATCAAAAGGGAAAGAAACATTTGGAAAGCTTACTTTAATGCCACTTTGGGGATGCTAAAGGGCAAGAGAATTGCGGTGAGGCATCCAAAAATTTAGAGGAAAATTGAAGGATTAATCTAAATCCCCTTTGGCGTCTTCAAAGGCCTTTACAGGGGAATAATGGCATCTGAAGGGAAAGAGACAAATCAAAAGTTTACTTAAAAGACCGTTTAGGGTGCCAAAGTCCAATACAGTTGCATGATGTCATCCAAAAATAAAAAGACAAATTAACGGTTTACTTTAAATCCCCTTTGGAGCCGCCAAAGGCAATTACAGGGGCATAGAGGCATCAAAAGGGAAAGAAACATTTGGAAAGCTTACTTTAATGCCACTTTGGGATGCTAAAGGGCAAGAGAATTGCGGTGAGGCATCCAAAAATTTAGAGGAAAATTGAAGGATTAATCTAAATCCCCTTTGGCGTCTTCAAAGGCCTTTACAGGGGAATAATGGCATCTGAAGGGAAAGAGACAAATCAAAAGTTTACTTAAAAGACCGTTTAGGGGTGCCAAAGTCCAATACAGTTGCATGATGTCATCCAAAAATAAAAAGACAAATTAACGTTTACTTTAAATCCCCTTTGGAGCCGCCAAAGGCAATTACAGGGGCATAGAGGCATCAAAAGGGAAAGAAACATTTGGAAAGCTTACTTTAATGCCACTTTGGGGATGCTAAAGGGCAAGAGAATTGCGGTGAGGCATCCAAAAATTTAGAGGAAAATTGAAGGATTAATCTAAATCCCCTTTGGCGTCTTCAAAGGCCTTTACAGGGGAATAATGGCATCTGAAGGGAAAGAGACAAATCAAAAGTTTACTTAAAGACCGTTTAGGGGTGCCAAAGTCCAATACAGTTGCATGATGTCATCCAAAAATAAAAAACAAATTAACGGTTTACTTTAAATCCCCTTTGGAGCCGCCAAAGGAATTACAGGGGCATAGATGCATCAAAAGGGAAAGAAACATTTGGAAAGCTTACTTAATGCCACTTTGGGGATGCAAAGGGCAAGAGAATTGCGGTGAGGCATCCAAAATTTAGAGGAAAATTGAAGGATTAATCTAAATCCCCTTTGGCGTCTTCAAAGGCCTTTACAGGGGAATACTGGCATCTGAAGGGAAAGAGACAATTAAAAGTTTACTTAAAAGACCGTTTAGGGGTGCCAAAGTCCAATACAGTTACATGATGTATCCAAAAATAAAAAGACAAAAAAAAAAAAAAAAAAAAAAAAAAAAAAAAAAAAAAAAAAAAAAAAAAAAAAAAAAAAAAAAAAAAAAAAAAAAAAAAAAAAAAAAAAAAAAAAAAAAAAAAAAAAAAAAAAAAAAAAAAAAAAAAAAAAAAAAAAAAAAAAAAAAAAAAAAAAAAAAAAAAAAAAAAAAAAAAAAAAAAAAAAAAAAAAAAAAAAAAAAAAAAAAAAAAAAAAAAAAAAAAAGGGGGGGGGGGGGGGGGGGGGGGGGGGGGGGGGGGGGGGGGGGGGGGGGGGGGGGGGGGGGGGGGGGGGGGGGGGGGGGGGGGGGGGGGGGGGGGGGGGGGGGGGGGGGGGGGGGGGGGGGGGGGGGGGGGGGGGGGGGGGGGGGGGGGGGGGGGGGGGGGGGGGGGGGGGGGGGGGGGGGGGGGGGGGGGGGGGGGGGGGGGGGGGGGGGGGGGGGGGGGGGGGGGGGGGGGGGGGGGGGGGGGGGGGGGGGGGGGGGGGGGGGGGGGGGGGGGGGGGGGGGGGGGGGGGGGGGGGGGGGGGGGGGGGGGGGGGGGGGGGGGGGGGGGGGGGGGGGGGGGGGGGGGGGGGGGGGGGGGGGGGGGGGGGGGGGGGGGGGGGGGGGGGGGGGGGGGGGGGGGGGGGGGGGGGGGGGGGGGGGGGGGGGGGGGGGGGGGGGGGGGGGGGGGGGGGGGGGGGGGGGGGGGGGGGGGGGGGGGGGGGGGGGGGGGGGGGGGGGGGGGGGGGGGGGGGGGGGGGGGGGGGGGGGGGGGGGGGGGGGGGGGGGGGGGGGGGGGGGGGGGGGGGGGGGGGGGGGGGGGGGGGGGGGGGGGGGGGGGGGGGGGGGGGGGGGGGGGGGGGGGGGGGGGGGGGGGGGGGGGGGGGGGGGGGGGGGGGGGGGGGGGGGGGGGGGGGGGGGGGGGGGGGGGGGGGGGGGGGGGGGGGGGGGGGGGGGGGGGGGGGGGGGGGGGGGGGGGGGGGGGGGGGGGGGATAGAGCATCAAAAGGGAAAGAAACATTTGGAAAGCTTACTTTAATGCCACTTTGGGGATGACTAAAGGGCAAGAGAATTGCGTGAGGCATCCAAAAATTTAGAGGAAAATTGAAGGATTAATCTAAATCCCCTTTGGCGTCTTCAAAGGCCTTTACAGGGAATAATGGCATCTAAAAGGGAAAGAGACAAATTAAAAGTTACTTTAAAACCCTTTGGAGCCCAAAGGCAATACAGGATAGGCATCCAAAAATAAAAGAAAATTAACGTTTATTTAATCCCTTTGGGCCAAGAATTGGAGGGCAAAGCATAAAAGGAAAGAATTAAATTTGAAACCTTGTAATCCAACTTTGGGGCAGACAAGGATTACGGATGAGGCATCAAATTAAGAGGAAAATGAAGGTTTAAATAAACCTTTGGTCTTCAAAGGCCTTACAGGGAAATAATGATCAAAAATAAAATTTAAATTTACTTAAAGACCTTATGAGGCCAAAGGCATTAACATGGGATGAAGCATAAAATAGATAAAAATTAAGTTATAATCCCTTTGGGGCAAAGGCATAAGGCAAAGGATAGACGAAAACTTTGGGAAAAGCAAGATTAATGCAATTGGGAAGCTAAGGAGAAATGATGGAATCAAAAAATTTGGAAATTCAAATTATAACTGATCCGATAAAAGATTACGGTAATATGCCTATGGGACCAAAAATTAAAAGTTCAAAAGAGTTTAAGGGTAAATCACTAAGTTACGCAAGCTTCAAGGATAAGAGAAAAAGGTAAGTAAAATTTGGAGCCAATTTAGAAAGAAGGTAACAAAGCAGAAATGCGGGAAAAATTGAGAAAGAGATTAATCAATTCTTGAAAGGCGAATTGCGGGGAAATCCAAATTAGAAGGAAAATTAAATAATTAAAATCCATTGGTTACAAACCTTGAGGCAAAGATCAAAAAAGAAACAAAAAGGTTAAAACCTTTGGCGCCAAATCACATTATAGCAAAGGCAAAAAGGAAAAAAATTTGAAAATATTATGGCCAATGAATCCATGGGCAAGATGCTCAAAGGGAAAAATTAGGAAAGAATTAACAAATTTGGGGTCTAAAGGCTTTAGGGGAAATCCAATAAGGAAATGAAATTAAAATCAAAGACTTATGTCATTAAATATCATCAAAAATAAGGAAAACTAATTATAAACCTTTGGAGCGCAAAGCAATCATGGGAGACAAAGAAAAATTTCGGAAAGCTTATTCAAGCAAAGTTGATGAAATGTCAAAAATTAAGGCAAAATTATTAAGAAACTTAGGAACAAACAATTGGGCAAAGAGCTTAAGGGAAAAGGACATTAAAGTTAATAGCACAAATAAAAGTCAAAAAAGAATCGTTGGTGCCAAATAAAAGTGAAGAGTATGAAAAAATTTGAAAGCTTTAACTTTGAAATCCCATTGGAGCGAAAGGCAATTAAAATGTTAAGAAAAGGAAAGACAATAAACTTCTATGCCACTTTGAACAAAGGGAAAAATTAAGGTGAGATCCAATTTAGGAAAATTAAGATTAACATCCATGGTCATTTAAGATAATGCTTAGAAAGGCAAAAACGTATAAATTTAGGGTGAAGATTAATAATTGCTCAAATAAGAAATAATTATAAACCCCTTTAAGCAAGATAAAGAGTGCAATAGAGCAATTAAAGTAATTTAAATCCTTTGGGGGCCAAAGGCAAAGGCTGAGGTCAAAAAGAGAAAAATTTAAACTTTTTCACTTTGGGAACGGAAGAATGGGAGGCATCAAAAATTTAAGAAAATTAGGTTCAAATCCCATTGCTTCAAAGGCCTTTAAGAATAAGCATTAAGGGAAAGACATTAAAGTTTCCTAAAGACTTAGGGTGCAAAGCCAATAAGTAAGACTTGAAAAATAAAAGCAATTTGGATTAAACCCTTTGGAGCCCCAAAAATTAGGGATAGAGGATAAAAGAAAACTTTGGGCTTCTTAATGCCATTTGGGGATCAAGGGAAGAGAATTAGAGTCCAAAAATTAGGAATTGAAGTTATCTAAATCCTTTGCTCTAAAATTAAGAATAGGATCTAATGAGCGCAAAAAAGTATAAAAAAGGGGCAAAGCAATAAGTTATATGCATTCGAAAATAAAAACAAATAACGGTTTACTTAATTTGAGGAAAAGAATTAAAAGCTGAGGCATCAAAAGGGAAAGAACATTTGGACTAATGAAGACTATGAAAGTCTAAAGACTTGGGGTGCATCCAAAATTTGAAAATAGTTAATAAAACCTTCTTTAATTTCCAGGACAAGGCAATAAGGGAAAGAGACAATAAAATTTAAAACCATTGGGTGCAAAGTCCAATACAGTTACATGATGATCCAAAAATAAAAAGACAAATTAACGTTAAGTTTAAATCCCCTTTGGAGCCGCCAAAGGCAATACAGGGCATAGAGGCATCAAAAGGGAAAGAAACATTTGGAAAGCTTACTTTAATGCCACTTTGGGGATGCAAAGGGCAAGAGAATTGCGGTGAGGCATCCAAAAATTTAGAGGAAAATTGAAGGATTAATCTAAATCCCCTTTGGCGTCTTCAAAGCCTTTACAGGGGAATAATGGCATCTAAAGGGAAAGAGACAATTAAAAGTTTACTTAAAAGACCGTTTAGTGGTGCCAAAGTCCAATACAGTTCATGATGCTATCCAAAAATAAAAAGAAAATTAACTGTTTAACTTTAAATCCCCTTTGGCGCCGCCAAAGGCAATTACAGGGGCATAGAGGCATCAAAAGGGAAAGAAACATTTGGAAAGCTTACTTTAATGCCACTTTGGGATGCCAAAGGGCAAGAGAATTGCGGTGAGGCATCCAAAAATTTAGAGGAAAATTGAAGGATTAATCTAAATCCCCTTTGGCGTCTTCAAAGGCCTTTACAGGGAATAATGGCATCTAAGGGAAAGAGACAATTAAAAGTTTACTTAAAAGACCGTTTAGGGTGCCAAAGTCCAATACAGTTCATGATGTCTTCCAAAAATAAAAAGAGCAAATTAACGGTTTAACTTTAAATCCCCTTTGGAGCCGCCAAAGGCAATTACAGGGCATAGAGGCATCAAAAGGGAAAGAAGCATTTGGAAAGCTTACTTTAATGCCACTTTGGGGATGCAAAGGCAAGAGAATTGCGGTGAGGCATCCAAAAATTTAGAGGAAAATTGAAGGATTAATCTAAATCCCCTTTGGCGTCTTCAAAGGCCTTTACAGGGGAATAATGGCATCTAAAGGGAAAGAGACAAATTAAAAGTTTCCTTAAAAGACCGTTTAGTGGTGCCAAGGTCCAATACAGTTCAATGATGTCTCCAAAAATAAAAAGAAAATTAACGTTAAGTTTAAATCCCCTTTGGAGCCGCCAAAGGCAATTACAGGGCATAGAGGCATCAAAAGGGAAAGAAACATTTGGAAAGCTTACTTTAATGCCACTTTGGGGATGCAAAGGGCAAGAGAATTGCGGTGAGGCATCCAAAAATTTAGAGGAAAATTGAAGGATTAATCTAAATCCCCTTTGGCGTCTTCAAAGGCCTTTACAGAAGAAACATTTGGAAAGCTTACCTTTAATGCCACTTTGGGGATGACAAAGGGCAAGAGAATTGCGGTGAGGCATCCAAAATTTTAGAGGAAAATTGAAGGATTAATCTAAATCCCCTTTGGCGTCTTCAAAAGCCTTTAGAGCGGAATACTGGAATCTGAAGGGAAAGAGACAATTCAAAAGTTTACTTATAAGACCGTTTAGGGGTGCCAAGGTCCAATACAGTTGCATGGTGGCATCCAAAAATAAAACAACAAATTAACGGTTTACTTTAGATCCCCTTTGGAGCCGCCAAAGGTAATTAGAGTGGCATAGAGGCATCAAAAGGGAAAGAAACATTTGGAAAGCTTACTTTAATGCCACTTTGGGGATGCCAAGGAGCAAGAGAATTGCGGTGAGGCATCCAAAAATTTAGAGGAAAATTGAAGGATTAATCTAAATCCCCTTTGGCGTCTTCAAAGGCCTTTACAGGGGAATACTGGCATCTGAAGGGAAAGAGACAATTTAAAAGTTTACTTAAAAGACCGTTTAGGGGTGCCAAAGTCCAATACAGTTACATGATGTTATCTAAAAATAAATAGACAAATTAACGGTTTACTTTAAATCCCCTTTGGAGCCGCCAAAGGCAATTACAGGAGCATAGAGGCATCAAAAGGGAGAGAAACATTTGGAAAGCTTAATTTG